>NW_027488941.1:0-198525 GCF_050948215.1 Halictus rubicundus
AGAGGATAGGATAGGGTAGAGGATAGGATAGGATAGAGGATTGGATAGGATAGAGGATAGGATAGGATAGAGGATAGGATAGGATAGAGGATAGGATAGGATAGAGGAGAGGATAGGATATAGGATAGGATAGGATAGAGGATAGGATAGGATAGAGCATAGGATAGGACAGATGCTAGGATAGGATAGAGGATAGGATAGGATAGAGGATAGGATAGGGTAGAGGATAGGATAGGATAGAGGATAGGATAGGATAGAGGATAGGATAGAATAGAGGATGGGATAGGTTAGAGGATAGGATACTATAGAGGATAGGATAGGATTGAGGATAGGATAGGATAAAGGATAGGATAGGATAGAGGATAGGATAGGATTGAGGATAGGATAGGATAGAGGATAGGATAGGATAGAGGATAGGATACTATAGAGGATAGGATAGGATTGAGGATAGGATAGGATAAAGGATAGGATAGGATAGAGGATAGGATAGGATACAGAATAGGATAGGATAGAGAATAGGATAGGATAAAGGATAGGATTCGTTAGAGGATAGGATAGGATAGTGGATAGGATAGGATGGATGATAGTATAGAGGATAGAACAAAGTAATGGATGGGATAGAGAATATTATAGCATAGAGGATAGGATAGGATAGAGGATAGGATAGGATAGAGGATAGGATAGGATAGAGGATAGGATAGAGGATTGGATTGGATAGAGGATATTAAAGAATAGAGAAATGGATAGGATAGAGGATTGGATAGAATAGAGGATATTATGGGATAGAGGATTGGATAGGATAGAGGATGGGATAGAGGATAGGATGTGATAGGATAGATGATAGGATAGGATAGAGGATAGTATAGGATAGAGGATAGGATAGGATATATAATAGGATAGGATAGAGGATAGGATAGGATAGAGGATAGGATAGGATAGAGGATAGGATAGGATAGAGGATAGGATAGGATAGAGGATAGGATAGGATAGAGGATAGGATAGGATAGAGGATAGGATAGGATTGAGGATAGGATAGGATAGAGGATAGGATAGGATAGAGGATAGGATAGGATAGAGGATAGGATAGGATAGAGGATAGGGTAGGATAGTAGATAGGATAGGATAGAGGATAGGATAGGGTAGAGGATAGGATAGGATAGAGGATACGATATGTTAGAGGGTAGGAAAGAGGATAGGATATAATACAGTAAAGGATAGGATTGAGTATAGGATGGGATAGAGGATAGGATAGGGGATTGGATAGGATAGAGGATAGGATAGGATAGGATAGAGGATAGCATAGGACAGATGCTAGGATAGGATAGAGGATAGGATAGGATAGAGGATAGTATAGGATAGAGGATAGGATAGGATAGATAATAGGATAGGATAGAGGATAGGATGGGATAGACGATAGGATAGGATAGAGGATAGGATAGAGGATAGGATAGAGGATAGGATAGGATAGTGGATAGGATAGGATAGAGGATAGGATAGGATAGAGGATAGGATAGGATAGAGGATAGGATAGGATTGAGGATAGGATAGGATAAAGGATAGGATAGGATAGAGGATAGGATAGGATACAGAATAGGATAGGATAGAGGATAGGATAGGATAGAGGATAGGATAGGATAGAGCATAGGGTATAATAGAGGGTAGGGTAGAATTTCCATAGGATACAGGATAGCATAGGATAGAGTATAGGATAGGATAGAGAATAGGATAGGATAGAGGATATTATAGGGTAGAGGATAGGATGGGATAGAGGATATGATATGATAGAGGATCGGAAAGAGGATAGGATTGAGTATAGGATGGGATAGAGGATAGGAAAGGGTATTGGATAGGATAGAGGATAGGATAGGATAGAGGATAGGATAGGATAGAGGATAGGATAGGATAGAGGATAGGATAGGATAGAGGATAGGATAGGATAGAGCATAGGATAGGACAGATGCTAGGATAGGATAGAGGATAGGATAGGATAGAGGATAGGATAGGGTAGAGGATAGGATAGGATAGAGGATAGGATAGGATAGAGGATAGGATAGAATAGAGGATGGGATAGGTTAGAGGATAGGATAGGATAGAGGATAGGATAGGATAGAGGATAGGATACTATAGAGGATAGGATAGGATTGAGGATAGGATAGGATAAAGGATAGGATAGGATAGAGGATAGGATAGGATACAGAATAGGATAGGATAGAGGATAGGATAGGATAAAGGATAGGATTCGTTAGAGGATAGGATAGGATAGTGGATAGGATAGGATGGATGATAGTATAGAGGATAGAACAAAGTAATGGATGGGATAGAGAATATTATAGCATAGAGGATAGGATAGGATAGAGGATAGGATAGGATAGAGGATAGGATAGGATAGAGGATAGGATAGAGGATTGGATTGGATAGAGGATATTAATGAATAGAGAAATGGATAGGATAGAGGATTGGATAGAATAGAGGATATTATGGGATAGAGGATTGGATAGGATAGAGGATGGGATAGAGGATAGGATAGGATAGGATAGATGATAGGATAGGATAGAGAATAGTATAGGATAGAGGATAGGATAGGATATATAATAGGATAGGATAGAGGATAGGATAGGATAGAGGATAGGATAGGATAGAGGATAGGATAGGATAGAGGATAGGATAGGATAGAGGATAGGATAGGATAGAGGATAGGATAGGATAGAGGATAGGATAGATTAGAGGATAGGATAGGATAGAGGATAGGATAGGATAGAGGATAGGATAGGATAGAGGATAGGATAGGATAGAGGATAGGGTAGGATAGTAGATAGGATAGGATAGAGGATAGGATAGGGTAGAGGATAGGATAGGATAGAGGATACGATATGTTAGCTGGTAGGAAAGAGGATAGGATATAATACAGTAAAGGATAGGATTGAGTATAGGATGGGATAGAGGATAGGATAGGGGATTGGATAGGATAGAGGATAGGATAGGATAGGATAGAGGATAGGATAGGACAGATGCTAGGATAGGATAGAGGATAGGATAGGATAGAGGATAGGATAGGGTAGAGGATAGGATAGGATAGAGGATTGGATAGGATAGAGGATAGGATAGGATAGAGGAGAGGATAGGATAGAGGATAGGATACTATAGAGGATAGGATAGGATTGAGGATAGGATAGGATAAAGGATAGGATAGGATAGAGGATAGGATAGGATACAGAATAGGATAGGATAGGATAAAGGATAGGATTCGTTAGAGGATAGGATAGGATAGTGTATAGGATAGGATGGAAGATAGTATAGAGGATAGAACAAAGTAATGGATGGGATAGAGAATATTATAGCATAGAGGATAGGATAGGATAGAGGATAGGATAGGATAGAGGATAGGATAGGATAGAGGATAGGATAGGATAGAGGATAGTATAGGATAGAGGATAGGATAGGATAGATAATAGGATAGGATAGAGGATAGGATGGGATAGACGATAGGATAGGATAGAGGATAGGATAGAGGATAGGATAGAGGATAGGATAGGATAGTGGATAGGATAGGATAGAGGATAGGATAGGATAGAGGATAGGATAGGATAGAGGATAGGATAGGATTGAGGATAGGATAGGATAAAGGATAGGATAGGATAGAGGATAGGATAGGATACAGAATAGGATAGGATAGAGGATAGGATAGGATAAAGGATAGGATTGGTTAGAGGATAGGATAGGATAGAGGATAGGATAGGATAGAGGATAGGATAGGATAGAGCATAGGGTATAATAGAGGGTAGGGTAGAATTTCCATAGGATACAGGATAGCATAGGATAGAGTATAGGATAGGATAGAGAATAGGATAGGATAGAGGATATTATAGGGTAGAGGATAGGATGGGATAGAGGATATGATATGATAGAGGATCGGAAAGAGGATAGGATTGAGTATAGGATGGGATAGAGGATAGGATAGGGTATTGGATAGGATAGAGGATAGGATAGGATAGAGGATAGGATAGGATAGAGGATAGGATAGGATAGAGGATAGGATAGGATAGAGGATAGGATAGGATAGAGCATAGGATAGGACAGATGCTAGGATAGGATAGAGGATAGGATAGGATAGAGGATAGGATAGAGGATAGGATAGGATAGAGCTTAGGATAGGATAGAGTATAGAATAGGATAGCGGATAAGATAGGATAGAGGATAGGATAGAGGATTGGATTGGATAGAGGATATTATAGAATAGAGGAATGGATAGGATAGAGGATTGGATAGAATAGAGGATATTATGGGATAGAGGATTGGATAGGATAGAGGATGGGATAGAGGATAGGATAGGATAGGATAGATGATAGGATAGGATAGAGGATAGGATAGGATAGAGGATAGTATAGGATAGAGGATAGGATAGGATAGATAATAGGATAGGATAGAGGATAGGATGGGATAGAGGATAGCATAGGATAGAGGATACGATAGAGGATAGGATAGGATAGTGGATAGGATAGGATAGAGGATAGGATAGGATAGAGGATAGGATAGGATAGAGGATAGGATAGGATAGAGGAGAGGATAGGATATAGGATAGGATAGGATAGAGGATAGGATAGGATAGAGCATAGGATAGGACAGATGCTAGGATAGGATAGAGGATAGGATAGGATAGAGGATAGGATAGGGTAGAGGATAGGATAGGATAGAGGATAGGATAGGATAGAGGATAGGATAGAATATAGGATGGGATAGGTTAGAGGATAGGATACTATAGAGGATAGGATAGGATTGAGGATAGGATAGGATAAAGGATAGGATAGGATAGAGGATAGGATAGGATTGAGGATAGGATAGGATAGAGGATAGGATAGGATAGAGGATAGGATAGGATAGAGGATAGGATAGGATAGAGGATAGGATAGGATAGAGGATAGAGGATAGGATAGGATAGAGGATAGGGTAGGATAGTAGATAGGATAGGATACAGGATAGGATAGGGTAGAGGATAGGATAGGATAGAGGATAGGATAGGATAGAGGATAGGATAGGATAGAGGATAGGATAGGATAAAGGATAGGATTCGTTAGAGGATAGGATAGGATAGTGGATAGGATAGGATGGATGATAGTATAGAGGATAGAACAAAGTAATGGATGGGATAGAGAATATTATAGCATAGAGGATAGGATAGGATAGAGGATAGGATAGGATAGAGGATAGGATAGGATAGAGGATAGGATAGGATAGAGGATAGTATAGGATAGAGGATTGGATAGGATAGAGGATAGGATAGGATAGAGGATAGGATAGGATAGAGGATAGGATACTATAGAGGATAGGATAGGATTGAGGATAGGATAGGATAAAGGATAGGATAGGATAGAGGATAGGATAGGATACAGAATAGGATAGGATAGAGAATAGGATAGGATAAAGGATAGGATTCGTTAGAGGATAGGATAGGATAGTGGATAGGATAGGATGGATGATAGTATAGAGGATAGAACAAAGTAATGGATGGGATAGAGAATATTATAGCATAGAGGATAGGATAGGATAGAGGATAGGATAGGATAGAGGATAGGATAGGATAGAGGATAGGATAGAGGATTGGATTGGATAGAGGATATTAAAGAATAGAGAAATGGATAGGATAGAGGATTGGATAGAATAGAGGATATTATGGGATAGAGGATTGGATAGGATAGAGGATGGGATAGAGGATAGGATAGGATAGGATAGATGATAGGATAGGATAGAGGATAGTATAGGATAGAGGATAGGATAGGATAGAGGATAGGATAGGATAGAGGATAGGATAGGATAGAGGATAGGATAGGATAGAGGATAGGATAGGATAGAGGATAGGATAGGATAGAGGATAGGATAGGATAGAGGATAGGATAGGATAGAGGATAGGATAGGATAGAGGATAGGATAGGATAGAGGATAGGATAGGATAGAGGATAGGGTAGGATAGTAGATAGGATAGGATAGAGGATAGGATAGGGTAGAGGATAGGATAGGATAGAGGATACGATATGTTAGAGGGTAGGAAAGAGGATAGGATATAATACAGTAAAGGATAGGATTGAGTATAGGATGGGATAGAGGATAGGATAGGGGATTGGATAGGATAGAGGATAGGATAGGATAGGATAGAGGATAGGATAGGACAGATGCTAGGATAGGATAGAGGATAGGATAGGATAGAGGATAGGATAGGGTAGAGGATAGGATAGGATAGAGGATTGGATAGGATAGAGGATAGGATAGGATAGAGGATAGGATAGGATAGAGGATAGGATACTATAGAGGATAGGATAGGATTGAGGATAGGATAGGATAAAGGATAGGATAGGATAGAGGATAGGATAGGATACAGAATAGGATAGGATAGGATAAAGGATAGGATTCGTTAGAGGATAGGATAGGATAGTGGATAGGATAGGATGGAAGATAGTATAGAGGATAGAACAAAGTAATGGATGGGATAGAGAATATTATAGCATAGAGGATAGGATAGGATAGAGGATAGGATAGGATAGAGGATAGGATAGGATAGAGGATAGGATAGAGGATAGGATAGAGGATAGGATAGGATAGTGGATAGGATAGGATAGAGGATAGGATAGGATAGAGGATAGGATAGGATAGAGGATAGGATAGGATTGAGGATAGGATAGGATAAAGGATAGGATAGGATAGAGGATAGGATAGGATACAGAATAGGATAGGATAGAGGATAGGATAGGATAAAGGATAGGATTGGTTAGAGGATAGGATAGGATAGAGGATAGGATAGGATAGAGGATAGGATAGGATAGAGCATAGGGTATAATAGAGGGTAGGGTAGAATTTCCATAGGATACAGGATAGCATAGGATAGAGTATAGGATAGGATAGAGAATAGGATAGGATAGAGGATATTATAGGGTAGAGGATAGGATGGGATAGAGGATATGATATGATAGAGGATCGGAAAGAGGATAGGATTGAGTATAGGATGGGATAGAGGATAGGATAGGGTATTGGATAGGATAGAGGATAGGATAGGATAGAGGATAGGATAGGATAGAGGATAGGATAGGATAGAGGATAGGATAGGATAGAGGATAGGATAGGATAGAGCATAGGATAGGACAGATGCTAGGATAGGATAGAGGATAGGATAGGATAGAGGATAGGATAGGGTAGAGGATAGGATAGGATAGAGGGTAGGATAGGATAGAGGATAGGATAGAATAGAGGATGGGATAGGTTAGAGGATAGGATAGGATAGAGGATAGGATAGGATAGAGGATAGGATACTATAGAGGATAGGATAGGATTGAGGATAGGATAGGATAAAGGATAGGATAGGATAGAGGATAGGATAGAATACAGAATAGGATAGGATAGAGGATAGGATAGGATAAAGGATAGGATTCGTTAGAGGATAGGATAGGATAGTGGATAGGATAGGATGGATGATAGTATAAAGGATAGAACAAAGTAATGGATGGGATAGAGAATATTATAGCATAGAGGATAGGATAGGATAGAGGATAGGATAGGATAGAGGATAGGATAGAGGATTGGATTGGATAGAGGATATTAAAGAATAGAGAAATGGATAGGATAGAGGATTGGATAGAATAGAGGATATTATGGGATAGAGGATTGGATAGGATAGAGGATGGGATAGAGGATAGGATAGGATAGGATAGATGATAGGATAGGATAGAGGATAGTATAGGATAGAGGATAGGATAGGATATATAATAGGATAGGATAGAGGATAGGATAGGATAGAGGATAGGATAGGATAGAGGATAGGATAGGATAGAGGATAGGATAGGATAGAGGATAGGATAGGATAGAGGATAGGATAGGATAGAGGATAGGATAGGATAGAGGATAGGATAGGATAGAGGATAGGATAGGGTAGAGGATAGGATAGGATAGAGGATAGGATAGGATAGAGGATAGGATAGAATAGAGGATGGGATAGGTTAGAGGATATTAAAGAATAGAGAAATGGATAGGATAGAGGATTGGATAGAATAGAGGATATTATGGGATAGAGGATTGGATAGGATAGAGGATGGGATAGAGGATAGGATAGGATAGGATAGAGGATAGGATAGGATAGAGGATAGGGTAGGATAGTAGATAGGATAGGATAGAGGATAGGATAGGGTAGAGGATAGGATAGGGTAGAGGATAGGATAGGATAGAGGATAGGATAGGATAGAGGATAGGATAGAATAGAGGATGGGATAGGTTAGAGGATAGGATACTATAGAGGATAGGATAGGATTGAGGATAGGATAGGATAAAGGATAGGATAGGATTGAGGATAGGATAGGATTGAGGATAGGATAGGATAGGATAGAGGATAGGATAGGATAAAGGATAGGATTCGTTAGAGGATAGGATAGGATAGTGGATAGGATAGGATGGATGATAGTATAGAGGATAGAACAAAGTAATGGATGGGATAGAGAATATTATAGCATAGAGGATAGGATAGGATAGAGGATAGGATATAATAGAGGATAGGATAGGACAGATGCTAGGATAGGATAGAGGATAGGATAGGATAGAGGATAGGATAGGGTAGAGGATAGGATAGGATAGAGGATAGGATAGGATAGAGGATAGGATAGAATAGAGGATGGGATAGGTTAGAGGATAGGATACTATAGAGGATAGGATAGGATTGAGGATAGGATAGGATAAAGGATAGGATAGGATAGAGGATAGGATAGGATTGAGGATAGGATAGGATAGGATAGAGGATAGGATAGGATAGAGGATAGGATAGGATAGAGGATAGGATAGGATAGAGGAGAGGATAGGATATAGGATAGGATAGGATAGAGGATAGGATAGGATAGAGCATAGGATAGGACAGATGCTAGGATAGGATAGAGGATAGGATAGGATAGAGGATAGGATAGGGTAGAGGATAGGATAGGATAGAGGATAGGATAGGATAGAGGATAGGATAGGATAGAGGATAGGATAGGATAGAGGATAGGATAGGATAGAGGATAGGATAGGATAGAGGATAGGATAGGATACAGGATAGTATAGGATAGAGGATAGGATAGGATAGATAATAGGATAGGATAGAGGATAGGATAGGATAGAGGATAGGATAGGATAGAGGATAGGATAGGATAGAGGATAGGATAGGATAGTGGATAGGATAGGATTGAGGATAGGATAGGATAGAGGATAGGATAGGATAGAGGAGAGGATAGGATAGAGGATAGGATAGGATAGAGGATAGGATAGAGGATAGGATAGGATAGAGGATAGGGTAGGATAGTAGATAGGATAGGATAGAGGATAGGATAGCGTAGAGGATAGGATAGGATAGAGGATACGATATGTTAGAGGGTAGGAAAGAGGATAGGATATAATACAGTAAAGGATAGGATTGAGTATAGGATGGGATAGAGGATAGGATAGGGGATTGGATAGGATAGAGGATAGGATAGGATAGGATAGAGGATAGGATAGGACAGATGCTAGGATAGGATAGAGGATAGGATAGGATAGAGGATAGGATAGGGTAGAGGATAGGATAGGATACAGGATAGGATAGGATAGTGGATAGGATAGGATTGAGAATAGGATAGGGGATTGGATAGGATAGACGATAGGATAGGATAGGATAGCGAAAAGGATAGGATAGAGTATAGAATAGGATAGAGGATAGGATAGGATAGAGGATAGGATAGGATAGAGGATAGGATAGGATAGAGGATAGGATAGGATAGAGGATAGGATAGGATAGAGGATAGGATAGAGGATTGGATTGGATAGAGGATATTATAGAATAGAGGAATGGATAGGATAGAGGATTGGATAGAATAGAGGATATTATGGGATAGAGGATTGGATAGGATAGAGGATGGGATAGAGGATAGGATAGGATAGGATAGATGATAGGATAGGATAGAGGATAGTATAGGATAGAGGATAGGATAGGATATATAATAGGATAGGATAGAGGATAGGATAGGATAGAGGATAGGATAGGATAGAGGATAGGATAGGATAGAGGATAGGATAGGATAGAGGATAGGATAGGATAGAGGAGAGGATAGGATATAGGATAGGATAGGATAGAGGATAGGATAGGATAGAGCATAGGATAGGACAGATGCTAGGATAGGATAGAGGATAGGATAGGATAGCGGATAGGATAGGGTAGAGGATAGGATAGGATAGAGGATAGGATAGGATAGAGGATAGGATAGAATAGAGGATGGGATAGGTTAGAGGATAGGATACTATAGAGGATAGGATAGGATTGAGGATAGGATAGGATAAAGGATAGGATAGGATAGAGGATAGGATAGGATTGAGGATAGGATAGGATAGAGGATAGGATAGGATAGAGGATAGGATAAGATAGAGGATAGGATAGGATAGAGGATAGGATAGGATAGAGGATAGGATAGGATAGAGGATAGGATAGGATAGAGGATAGAGGATAGGATAGGATAGAGGATAGGGTAGGATAGTAGATAGGATAGGATAGAGGATAGGATAGGGTAGAGGATAGGATAGGATAGAGGATACGATATGTTAGAGGGTAGGAAAGAGGATAGGATATAATACAGTATAGGATAGGATTGAGTATAGGATGGGATAGAGGATAGGATAGGGGATTGGATAGGATAGAGGATAGGATAAGATAGGATAGAGGATAGGATAGGACAGATGCTAGGATAGGATAGAGGATAGGATAGGATAGAGGATAGGATAGGGTAGAGGATAGGATAGGATAGAGGATTGGATAGGATAGAGGATAGGATAGGATAGAGGATAGGAAAGGATAGAGGATAGGATACTATAGAGGATAGGATAGGATTGAGGATAGGATAGGATAAAGGATAGGATAGGATAGAGGATAGGATAGGATACAGAATAGGATAGGATAGAGGATAGGATAGGATAAAGGATAGGATTCGTTAGAGGATAGGATAGGATAGTGGATAGGATAGGATGGATGATAGTATAGAGGATAGAACAAAGTAATGGATGGGATAGAGAATATTATAGCATAGAGGATAGGATAGGATAGAGGATAGGATAGGATAGAGGATAGGATAGGATAGAGGATAGGATAGGATAGAGGATAGGATAGGATAGAGGATAGGATAGGATAGATAATAGGATAGGATAGAGGATAGGATGGGATAGAGGATAGGATAGGATAGAGGATAGGATAGAGGATAGGATAGAGGATAGGATAGGATAGTGGATAGGATAGGATAGAGGATAGGATAGGATAGATGCTAGGATAGGATAGAGGATAGGATAGGATAGAGGATAGGATAGGGTAGAGGATAGGATAGGATAGAGGATAGGATAGGATAGAGGATAGGATAGGATAGAGGATAGGATAGGATAGAGGATAGGATAGGATAGAGGATAGGATAGGATAGAGGATAGGATAGGATAGAGGATAGGATAGGATAGAGGATAGGATAGGATAGAGGATAGGATAGGATACAGGATAGTATAGGATAGAGGATAGGATAGGATAGATAATAGGATAGGATAGAGGATAGGATAGGATAGAGGATAGGATAGGATAGAGGATAGGATAGGATAGAGGATAGGATAGAGGATAGGATAGGATAGTGGATAGGATAGGATTGAGGATAGGATAGGATAGAGGATAGGATAGGATAGAGGAGAGGATAGGATAGAGGATAGGATAGGATAGAGGATAGGATAGAGGATAGGATAGGATAGAGGATAGGGTAGGATAGTAGATAGGATAGGATAGAGGATAGGTTAGCGTAGAGGATAGGATAGGATAGAGGATACGATATGTTAGAGGGTAGGAAAGAGGATAGGATATAATACAGTAAAGGATAGGATTGAGTATAGGATGGGATAGAGGATAGGATAGGGGATTGGATAGGATAGAGGATAGGATAGGATAGGATAGAGGATAGGATAGGACAGATGCTAGGATAGGATAGAGGATAGGATAGGATAGAGGATAGGATAGGGTAGAGGATAGGATAGGATACAGGATAGGATAGGATAGTGGATAGGATAGGATTGAGAATAGGATAGGGGATTGGATAGGATAGACGATAGGATAGGATAGGATAGCGAAAAGGATAGGATAGAGTATAGAATAGGATAGAGGATAGGATAGGATAGAGGATAGGATAGGATAGAGGATAGGATAGGATAGAGGATAGGATAGGATAGAGGATAGGATAGAGGATTGGATTGGATAGAGGATATTATAGAATAGAGGAATGGATAGGATAGAGGATTGGATAGAATAGAGGATATTATGGGATAGAGGATTGGATAGGATAGAGGATGGGATAGAGGATAGGATAGGATACAGGATAGGATAGGATAGAGGATAGGATAGGATAGAGGATAGGGTAGGATAGTAGATAGGATAGGATAGAGGATAGGATAGCGTAGAGGATAGGATAGGATAGAGGATACGATATGTTAGAGGGTAGGAAAGAGGATAGGATATAATACAGTAAAGGATAGGATTGAGTATAGGATGGGATAGAGGATAGGATAGGGGATTGGATAGGATAGAGGATAGGATAGGATAGGATAGAGGATAGGATAGGACAGATGCTAGGATAGGATAGAGGATAGGATAGGATAGAGGATAGGATAGGGTAGAGGATAGGATAGGATACAGGATAGGATAGGATAGAGGATAGTATAGGATAGAGGATAGGATAGGATATATAATAGGATAGGATAGAGGATAGGATAGGATAGAGGAGAGGATAGGATATAGGATAGGATAGGATAGAGGATAGGATAGGATAGAGCATAGGATAGGACAGATGCTAGGATAGGATAGAGGATAGGATAGTATAGAGGATAGGATAGGGTAGAGGATAGGATAGGATAGAGGATAGGATAGGATAGAGGATAGGATAGGATAGAGGATAGGATAGGATAGAGGATAGGATAGGATAGAGGATAGGATAGGATAGAGGATAGGATAGGATACAGGATAGTATAGGATAGAGGATAGGATAGGATAGATAATAGGATAGGATAGAGGATAGGATAGGATAGAGGATAGCATAGGATAGAGGATAGGATAGGATAGAGGATAGGATAGAGGATATGATAGGATAGTGGATAGGATAGGATTGAGGATAGGATAGGATAGAGGATAGGATAGGAAAGAGGAGAGGATAGGATAGAGGATAGGATAGGATAGAGGATAGGATAGAGGATAGGATAGGATAGAGGATAGGGTAGGATAGTAGATAGGATAGGATAGAGGATAGGATAGGGTAGAGGATAGGATAGGATAGAGGATACGATATGTTAGAGGGTAGGAAAGAGGATAGGATATAATACAGTAAAGGATAGGATTGAGTATAGGATGGGATAGAGGATAGGATAGGGGATTGGATAGGATAGAGGATAGGATAGGATAGAGGATAGGATAGGACAGATGCTAGGATAGGATAGAGGATAGGATAGGATAGAGGATAGGATAGGGTAGAGGATAGGATAGGATACAGGATAGGATAGGATAGTGGATAGGATAGGATTGAGAATAGGATAGGGGATTGGATAGGATAGACGATAGGATACGATAGGATAGCGAAAAGGATAGGATAGAGTATAGAATAGGATAGAGGGTAACATAGGATAGAGGATAGGATAGAGGATTGGATTGGATAGAGGATATTATAGAATAGAGGAATGGATAGGATAGAGGATTGGATAGAATAGAGGATATTATGGGATAGAGGATTGGATAGGATAGAGGATGGGATAGAGGATAGGATAGGATAGGATAGATGATAGGATAGGATAGGATAGAGGATAGTATAGGATAGAGGATAGGATAGGATATATAATAGGATAGGATAGAGGATAGGATAGGATAGAGGATAGGATAGGATAGAGGATAGGATAGGGTAGAGGATAGGATAGGATAGAGGATACGATATGTTAGAGGGTAGGAAAGAGGATAGGATATAATACAGTAAAGGATAGGATTGAGTATAGGATGGGATAGAGGATAGGATAGGGGATTGGATAGGATAGAGGATAGGATAGGATAGGATAGAGGATAGGATAGGACAGATGCTAGGATAGGATAGAGGATAGGATAGGATAGAGGATAGGATAGGGTAGAGGATAGGATAGGATAGAGGATTGGATAGGATAGAGGATAGGATAGGATAGAGGATAGGATAGGATAGAGGATAGGATACTATAGAGGATAGGATAGGATTGAGGATAGGATAGGATAAAGGATAGGATAGGATAGAGGATAGGATAGGATACAGAATAGGATAGGATAGAGGATAGGATAGGATAAAGGATAGGATTCGTTAGAGGATAGGATAGGATAGTGGATAGGATAGGATGGAAGATAGTATAGAGGATAGAACAAAGTAATGGATGGGATAGAGAATATTATAGCATAGAGGATAGGATAGAATAGAGGATAGGATAGGATAGAGGATAGGATAGGATAGAGGATAGGATAGGATAGAGGATAGTATAGGATAGAGGATAGGATAGGATAGAGGATAGGAGAGGATAGAGGATCTGATGGAGGATAGGATGGGATTATGGATAGGATAGAATGGAGAATCGGATAGAGGATAGGATAGGATAGAGGATCGGATAGGTAATTGGATAGGATAGAGGATAGGATAAGGTAGAGGCTAGTATAGGATAGAGGATAGGATAGGATAGAGGATAGGATAGGATAAAGGATAGGATAGGATAGATGATAGGATAGGATAGAGGATAGGAGAGGATAGAGGATAGGATAGGATAGAGGATAGGATAGGATAGAGGATAGGATAGGATAGAGGATAGGATATGGTAGAGAATATAATAGGATAGAGGATACGATAGAGGATTGGATATGATAGAGGATAGGATAGAGGATAGAATAGGATAGAGGATCGGATAGAGGATAGGATAGGATAGAGGATGGTATAGGAGATAGGATAGAGGATAGGATAGGAAAGAGGATAGGATAGGATACAATAGAGGATAGGATAGATGATAGGATAGGATGGAGGATCTGATACAGGATAGGATAGGATAGAGAATCGGATAGGTAATTGGATAGGATAGAGGATAGGATAAGGTAGAGGCTAGTATAGGATAGAGGATAGGATAGAGGATAGGATAGGATAAAGGATAGGATAGGTTAGAGGATAGGATAGGATAGAGGATAGTATAGGATAGAGGATAGGATAGAGGATAGGATAGGATAGAGGATAGGATAGGAAAGAGGATAGGATAGGATACGATAGAGGATAGGATAGATGATAGGATAGGATAGAGGATCTGATAGAGGATAGGATAGGATACAGGATAGGATAGGATAGAGGATCGGATAGAGGATAGGATAGGATGGTCGATAGGATAGGCTAGAGGAAAGGATAGGATAGAGGATAGGATAGGTAATTGCATAGGATAGAAGATAGGATAAGGTAGAGGATAGGTTAGGATAGAGGATAGGACAGGATAGAGCAGTCGATAGAGGATAGGATAGAGAATATTATAGGATAGATGATAGTATAGGATGGAGGATAGGATAGGGTAGAGGATAGGATAGAGAATAGTATAGGATAGAGGATTGGATAGGATATAGGATAGGATCGGATAGAGGATAGGATAGGGGATTGGATAGGATAGAGGATAGGATAGGATAGATGATAGGATAGGGAAGAGGATAGGATAGAGGATAGGATCGGATAGAGGATAGGATAGGGGATTGGATAGGATAAAGGATAGGATAGGGTAGAGGATAGGTTAGGATACAGGATAGGATAGGATAGTGGATAGGATAGGATAGAGGATAGGATCGGATAGAGAATAGTATAGGATAGATGGTATTATAGGATAGAGGATAGGATAGGATTGAGGATAGGATAGGATAGTGGATAGGATAGGATAGAGCAGACGATAGAGGATAGGATAGAGAATAGGATACGATAGATGATAGTATAGGATGGAGGATAGGATAGGGTACAGTATAGGACAGAGAATAGGATAGGATAGAGGATAGGAGAGGATAGAGGATAGGATCGGATAGAGGATAGGATAGGGGATTGGATAGGATAGAGGATAGGATAGGATAGATGATAGGATAGGGAAGAGGATAGGATAGAGGATAGGATCGGATAGAGGATAGGATAGGGGATTGGATAGGATAAAGGACAGGATAGGGTAGAGGATAGGTTAGGATACAGGATAGGATAGGATAGTGGATAGGATAGGATAGAGGATAGGATCGGATAGAGAATAGTATAGGATAGATGGTATTATAGGATAGAGGATAGGATAGGATAGAGGAAAGGATAGGGTTGAGTATAAGATACAGAATAGGATAGGATAGAGGATAGGATAGGATAGAGGATAGGATCGGATAGAGGATAGGATACGATAGAGGATAGTATAGTATAGAGGATAGGATAGGATAGAGAATAGTATAGGATAAATGATATTATAGGATATAGGATAGGATAGTGTAGAGGATAGGATAGAGAATAGGATAGGATAGAGGATAGGATAGGATAGAGGATAGGATCGGATAGAGGATATGATACGATAGAGGATAGGATAGGTTAGAGGATACGATATTATAGAGGATAGGATAGGATAGAGGATAGGATACGATAGATGATAGTATAGGATGGAGGATAGGATAGGGTACAGGATAGGACAGAGAATAGGATAGGATAGAGGATAGGATAGGATAGAGGATACGATCGGATAGAGGATAGGATAGGGTAGAGGATAGGATAGGATAGAGGATAGGATAGGATAGTGGATAGGATAGGATAGAGGATAGGATCGGATAGAGGATAGGATAGGAGATTGGATAGGATAGAGGATAGGATAGGATACAGGATAGGATAGGGTAGAGGATAGAATAGGATAGAGGATAGGATAGGATAGAGGAAAGGATAGGATACAGGATAGGATAGGGTAGAGGATAGGATAGGCTAGAGCAGACGATAGAGGATAGGATAGAGAATAGGATAGGATAGAGGATAGGATCGGATAGAGGATAGGATAGGGGATTCGATAGGATAGAGGATAGGATAGGTTAGAGGATATTATAGGATAGAGGATAGGATCGGATAGAGGATAGGATAGGGTAGACTATAGGATACAGAATAGGATCGGATAGTGGATAGGATAGGATAGAGGATAGGATCGGATAGAGGATAGGATACGATAGAGGATAGTATAGGATAGAGGATAGGAGAGGATTGAGGATAGGATAGGGTAGTGGATAGGATAGGATAGAACAGACGATAGAGGATACGATAGAGAATAGGATAGATGATAGTATAGGATAGAGGATTGGATAGGATATAGGATAGGATCGGATAGAGGATAGGAAAGGGGATTTAGTAGTATAGAGGATAGGATAGGATAAAGGATAGGATAGGATAGAGGATAGGATAGGATAGAGGATAGGATAGGGTAGAGGATAGGATAGAGAATAGAATAGGAGAGATGATATTATAGGATAGAGGATAGGATAGGATAGAGGATAGGATAGGGTAGAGTATAAGATACAGAATAGGATAGGATAGAGGATAAGATAGGATAGAGGATAGGATCGGATAGAGGATAGGATACGATAGAGGATAGTATAGGATAGAGGATAGGATAGGATAGAGAATAGTATAGGATAAATGATATTATATGATAGAGGATAGGATAGGGTAGAGGATAGGATAGAGAATAGGATAGGATAGAGGATAGGATAGGATAGAGGATAGGATCGGACAGAGGATATGATACGATAGAGGATAGGATAGAGGATAGGATAGAGGATTGGATACGATAGAGGATAGGATAGGATACAGGATAGGATAGGATAGAGGTTAGGAGAGGATTCATGATAGGATAGGATTGAGGATAGGATAGGATAGTGGATAGGATAGGATAGATTATATTATAGGATAGAGGATAGGATAGGATAGAGGATAGGCTCGGATAGATGATAGGATAGGGGATTGGATAGGATAGAGGATAGGATAGGATAGAGGATAGGATACGATAGAGGATAGTATAGGATAGAGTATAGGATAGGATAGAGAATAGTATAGAATAGAAGATATTATAGGATAGAGGATAGGTTCGGATAGATGATAGGATAGGGGATTGGATAGAATAGAGGGTAGGATAGGATAGAGGATAGGATACGATAGAGGATAGGATCGTATAGAGGATAGGATAGGTGATTGGATAGGATAGAGGATAGGATAGGATAGGATAGGATAGAGGATAGGATAGGATAGAGGATAGGATAGGGTAGAGGATAGGATAGGATAGGATAGAGGATAGGATAGGCTAGAGGATAGGATCGGATAGAGGATAGGATAGGGGATTGGATAGGATAGAGGATAGGATAGGATAGGGTAGAGGATAGGATAGCATAGAGGATAGGATCGTATAGAGGATAGGATAGGTGATTGGATAGGATAGAGGATAGGATAGGATAGAGGATAGGATAGCATAGAGGATAGGATTGTGTAGAGGATAGGATAGAGGATATTATAGGATGGAGGATAGGATCGGATAGAGGATAGGATAGGGGATTGGATAGTATAGAGGATACGATAGGATAGGGGATAGGATAGGATAGAGGATCGGGTAGGATAGAGGATAGGATAGGATAGGATAGGATAGAGGATCGGGTAGGATAGAGGATAGGATAGGATAGAGGATAGGATCGTATAGAGGATAGGATAGGATAGAGGATAGGATAGGATAGAGGATAGGATCGTATAGAGGATAGGATAGGTGATTGGATAGGATAGAGGATAGGATAGGGGATTGGATAGTATAGAGGATACGATAGGATAGGGGATAGGATAGCATAGAGGATAGGATTGTGTAGAGGATAGGATAGAGGATATTATAGGATAGAGGATAGGATCGGATAGAGGATAGGATACGGGATTGGATAGGATAGAGGTTAGGATAGGATAGGATAGATGATAGTTTAGGATAGAGGATAGGATAGGGTTGAGGATAGGATAGGATTGAGGATAGGATCGCATAGAGGATAGGATAGGTGATTGGATAGGATAGAGGATAGGATAGGATAGAGGATCGGATAGGATAGAGGATAGGATAGGATAGAGGATAGGATAGGATAGAGGATAGGATCGTATAGAGGATAGGATAGGTGATTGGATAGGATAGAGGATAGGATAGGGGATTGGATAGTATAGAGGATACGATAGGATAGGGGATAGGATAGGATAGAGGATCGGGTAGGATAGAGGATAGGATAGGATAGGATAGAGGATCGGGTAGGATAGAGGATAGGATAGGATAGAGGATAGGATCGTATAGAGGATAGGATAGGTGATTGGATAGGATAGAGGATAGGATAGGGGATTGGATAGTATAGAGGATACGATAGGATAGGGGACAGGATAGGGTTGAGGATAGGATAGGATTGAGGATAGGATAGGATAGTGGATAGGATACGGGATTGGATAGGATAGAGGATAGGATAGGATAGAGAATAGTATAGGATAAATGATATTATAGGATAGAGGATAGGATAGAGAATAGGATAGGATGGAGGATAGGATAGGATAGAGGATAGGATCGGATAGAGGATAGGATACGATAGAGGATAGGATAGAGGATTGGATAGGATAGAGGATATTATAGGACAGAGGATAGGATAGGATACAGGATAGGATAGGATAGAGGTTAGGAGAGGATTCATGATAGGATTGGATTGAGGATAGGATAGGATAGAGTATAGGATAGGATAGGATAGAGGATAGGATAGGGTTGAGGATAGGATAGGGTCGATGATAGGAATAGGATAGTGGATAGGATAGGGGATTGGATAGGATAGAGGATAGGATAGGATAGGATAGATGATAGTATAGGATAGAGGATACGATAGGATTGAGCATAGGATAGGATAGTGGATAGGATAGGATAGAGCAGACGATAGAGGATAGGATAGAGAATAGGATACGATAGATGATAGTATAGGATGGAGGATAGGATAGGGGATTGGATAGGATAGAGGATAGGATAGGATAGAGAATAGTATAGGATAAATGATATTATAGGATAGAGGATAGGATAGAGAATAGGATAGGATGGAGGATAGGATAGGATAGAGGACAGGATCGGATAGAGGATAGGATACGATAGAGGATAGGATAGGATAGAGGATAGGATAGGATAGAGGATCGGATAGGATAGAGGATAGGATAGGATAGGATAGAGGATAGGATAGGATAGGATTGAGGATAGGATAGGATAGTGGATAGGATACGGGATTGGATAGGATAGAGGTTAGGATTGGATAGGATAGATGATAGTATAGGATAGAGGATAGGATAGGGTTGAGGATAGGATAGGATTGTGGATAGTATCGCATAGAGGATAGGATAGGTGATTGGATAGGATAGAGGATAGGATAGGATAGAGAATAGTATAGGATAAATGATATTATAGGATAGAGGATAGGTTCGGATAGATGATAGGATAGGGGATTGTATAGAATAGAGGGTAGGATAGGATAGAGGATAGGATACGATAGAGGATAGGATCGTATAGAGGATAGGATAGGTGATTGGATAGGATAGAGGATAGGATCGTATAGAGGATAGGATAGGTGATTGGATAGGATACAGGATAGGATAGGATTGAGGATAGGATAGGATAGTGGATAGGAAAGGATAGATGATATTATAGGATAGAGGATAGGATAGGATAGAGGATAGGCTCGGATAGATGATAGGATAGGTGATTGGATAGGATAGAGGATAGGATAGGGTAGAGGATAGGATAGGGGATAGGATAGGATAGAGGATAGGATAGGGTTGAGGATAGGATAGGATAGTGGATAGGATAGGGGATTGGATAGGATAGAGGATAGGATTGTATAGAGGATAGGATAGGTGATTGGATTGGATAGAGGATAGTATAGGGTAGAGGATAGGATAGGATAGAGGATAGGATAGGATACAGGATAGGATAGGGTAGAGTGTAGGATACAGAATAGGATAGGATAGGTGATTGGATAGGATAGAGGATATTATAGGGTAGAGGATAGGATAGAGGATAGGATAAGATAGAGGATAGGATAGGGTAGAGGATAGGATAGAGGATAGGATAAGATAGAGGATAGGATCGGATAGAGGATTGGATAGGGGATTGGATAGTATAGAGGATAGGGTAGAGAATAGTATAGAATAGAAGATATTATAGGATAGAGGATGGGATAGGGGTTTGGATAGAATAGAGGATAGGATAGGATAGAGGATAGGATACGATAGAGGATAGTATAGGATAGAGGATAGGATAGGATAGAGAATAGTATAGGATAGATGATATTATAGGATAGAGGATAGGATAGGATAGAGGATAGGTTCGGATAGATGATAGGATAGGGGATTGGATAGAATAGAGGGTAGGATAGGATAGAGGATAGGATACGATAGAGGATAGTATAGGATAGAGGATAGGATAGGATAGAGAATAGTATAGGATAGATGATATTATAGGATAGAGGATATTATAGGATAGAGGATAGGATAGGATAGAGGATTGGATCGGATAGAGGATAGGATAGGGGATTGGATAGGATAGAGAATAGGATACGATAGTGGATAGGATAGGATAGAGGATAGGATAGGGTAGAGGATAGGATAGGATAGGATAGAGGATAGGATAGGGTGGAGGATAGGATCGGATAGGGGATAGGATAGGGGATTGGATAGGATAAAGGATAGGATAGGATAGAGGATAGGATAGGATGGAGGATAGGATAGGATAGAGGATAGGATCGGATAGAGGATAGGATCGGATAGAGGATAGGATACGATAGAGGGTAGGATAGAGGATTGGATAGGATAGAGGATATTATAGGATAGAGGATAGGATAGGATAGATGATAGGATCGGATAGAGGATAGGATAGGGTAGAGGATAGGATAGAGAATAGGATAGGATAGAGGATAGGATAGGATAGATGATAGGATAGGATAGAGGATAGGATAGGGGATTGGATAGGATAGAGGATAGGATAGGATAGAGGATAGGATAGAGGATAGGATAGGATACAGGATAGGATAGGATAGAGGATAGGATAGGATAGAGGATAGGATAGGATAGAGGATAGGATAGGATAGAGGATAGGATAGGATAGAGGATAGGATCGTATAGAGGATAGGATAGGTGATTGGATAGGATAGAGGATAGGATAGGGTAGAGGATAGGATAGGGTAGTGGATAGGATAGGATAGATGGTATTATAGGATAGAGGATAGGATATAATAGAGGATAGGCTCGGATAGATGATAGGATAGGGGATTGGATAGAATAGAGGATAGGATAGGATAGAGGATAGGATACGATAGAGGATAGTATAGGATAGAGGATAGGATAGGATAGAGAATAGTATAGAATAGAAGATATTATAGGATAGAGGATATGATAGGATAGAGGATAGGTTCGGATAGATGATAGGATAGGGGATTGGATAGAATAGAGTTTAGGATAGGATAGAGGATAGGATACGATAAAGGATAGTATAGGATAGAGGATTGGATAGGATAGAGAATAGTACAGGATAGACGATATTATAGGATAGAGGATACTATAGGATAGAGGATAGGTTCGGATAGATGATAGGATAGGGGATTGGATAGAATAGAGGGTAGGATAGGATAGAGGATAGGATACGATAAAGGATAGTATAGGATAGAGGATTGGATAGGATAGAGAATAGTACAGGATAGACGATATTATAGGATAGAGGATACTATAGGATAGAGGATAGGTTCGGATAGATGATAGGATAGGGGATTGGATAGGATAGAGGATAGGATAGGATTGAAGATAGGATAGGATAGTGGATAGGATAGGATGGAGTATAGGATAGGATAGAGGATAGGATCGGGTAGATGATAGGATACGATAGAGGATAGGATAGAGGATTGGATAGGATAGAGGATATTATAGGATATAGGATAGGATAGGATACAGGATAGGATAGGATAGACGATAGGATAGGATAGAGGATAGGATAGGATAGAGGATAGGATAGGATAGAGGATAGGATAGGATAGAGGATAGGATCGGATAGAGGATAGGATAGGGGATTGGATAGGATAGAGGATAGGATACGATAGAGGATAGGATAGGATAGAGGATAGGATAGGGTAGAGGATAGGATAGGATAGGATAGAGGATAGGATAGGGTAGAGGATAGGATCGGATAGAGGATAGGATAGGGGATTGGATAGGATAGAGGATAGGATAGGATAGAGGATAGGATAGGGTAGAGGATAGGATAGGATAGAGTATAGGATCGGATAGAGGATAGGATAGGGGATTGGATAGGATAGGATTGAAGATAGGATAGGATAGTGGATAGGATAGGATGGAGGATAGGATACGATACAGGATAGTATAGGATAGAGGATAGGATTGGATAGAGAATAGTATAGGATAGATGATATTATAGGATAGAGGATATTATAGGATAGAGGATAGGATAGGATAGAGGATAGGATCGGATAGAGGATAGGATAGGGGATTGGATAGTATAGAGGAGAGGATAGAATAGAGGATAGGATAGGGTAGAGGATAGGATAGATAATAGTATAGGATAGAGGATAGGACAGGATAGAGGATAGGATCGTATAGATGATAGGATAGGTGATTGGATAGGATAGAGGATAGGATAGGATTGAAGATAGGATAGGATAGTGGATAGGATAGGATGGAGTATAGGATAGGATAGAGGATAGGATCGGGTAGATGATAGGATACGATAGAGGATAGGATAGAGGATTGGATAGGATAGAGGATATTATAGGATATAGGATAGGATAGGATACAGGATAGGATAGGATAGAGGATAGGATAGGATAGAGGATAGGATAGGATAGAGGATAGGATAGGATAGAGGATAGGATAGGATAGAGGATAGGATCGGATAGAGGATAGGATAGGGGATTGGATAGGATAGAGGATAGGATACGATAGAGGATAGGATAGGATAGAGGATAGGATAGGGTAGAGGATAGGATAGGGGATTGGATAGGATAGAGGATAGAATAGGATAGAGGATAGGATAGGATACAGGATAGGATAGGATAGAGGATAGGATAGGATAGAGGATAGGATAGGATAGAGGATAGGATAGGATAGAGGATAGGATAGGATAGAGGATAGGATCGTATAGAGGATAGGATAGGTGATTGGATAGGATAGAGGATAGGATAGGGTAGAGGATAGGATAGGATAGTGGATAGGATAGGATAAATGGTATTATAGGATAGAGGATAGGATAGGATAGAGAATAGTATAGAATAGAAGATATTATAGGATAGAGGATAGGATAGGATAGAGGATAGGTTCGGATAGATGATAGGATAGGGGATTGGATAGAATAGAGTTTAGGATAGGATAGAGGATAGGATACGATAAAGGATAGTATAGGATAGAGGATTGGATAGGATAGAGAATAGTACAGGATAGACGATATTATAGGATAGAGGATACTATAGGATAGAGGATAGGTTCGGATAGATGATAGGATAGGGGATTGGATAGAATAGAGGATAGGATAGGATAGAGGATAGGATACGATACAGGATAGTATAGGATAGAGGATAGGATAGGATAGAGAATAGTATAGGATAGATGATATTATAGGATAGAGGATATTATAGGATAGAGGATAGGATAGGATAGAGGATAGGATCGGATAGAGGATAGGATAGGGGATTGGATAGTATAGAGGAGAGGATAGAATAGAGGATAGGATAGGGTAGAGGATAGGATAGATAATAGTATAGGATAGAGGATAGGACAGGATAGAGGATAGGATCGTATAGAGGATAGGATAGGTGATTGGATAGGATAGACGATAGGATAGGATTGAAGATAGGATAGGATAGTGGATAGGATAGGATGGAGTATAGGATAGGATAGAGGATAGGATCGGGTAGATGATAGCATACGATAGAGGATAGGATAGAGGATTGAATAGGATATAGGATAGGATAGGATACAGGATAGGATAGGATAGAGGATAGGATAGGATAGAGGATAGGATAGGATAGAGGATAGGATAGGATAGAGGATAGGATAGGATAGAGGATAGGATACGATAGAGGATAGGATCGGATAGAGGATAGGATAGGGGATTGGATAGGATAGAGGATAGGATACGATAGAGGATAGGATAGGATAGAGGATAGGATAGGGTAGAGGATAGGATAGGATAGGATAGAGAATAGGATAGGGTAGAGGATAGGAACGGATAGAGGATAGGATAGGGGATTGGATAGGATAGAGGATAGGATAGGATAGAGGATAGGATAGGGTAGAGGATAGGATAGGATAGAGTATAGGATCGGATAGAGGATAGGATAGGGGATTGGATAGGATAGGATTGAAGATAGGATAGGATAGTGGATAGGATAGGATGGAGGATAGGATAGGATAGAGGATAGGATCGGATAGAGGATAGGATACGATAGAGGGTAGGATAGAGGATTGGATAGGATAGAGGATAGGATAGGATAGATGATAGGATCGGATAGAGGATAGGATAGGGTAGAGGATAGGATAGAGAATAGGATAGGATAGAGGATAGGATAGGATAGATGATAGGATAGGATACAGGATAGGATAGGGGATTGGATAGGATAGAGGATAGGATAGGATAGAGGATAGGATAGGATACAGGATAGGATAGGATAGAGGATAGGATAGGATAGAGGATAGGATAGGATAGAGGATAGGATAGGATAGAGGATAGGATAGGATAGAGGATAGGATCGTATAGAGGATAGGATAGGTGATTGGATAGGATAGAGGATAGGATAGGGTAGAGGATAGGATAGGATAGTGGATAGGATAGGATAGATGTTATTATAGGATAGAGGATAGGATAGGATAGAGGATAGGCTCGGATAGATGATAGGATAGGGGATTGGATAGAATAGAGGATAGGATAGGATAGAGGATAGGATACGATAGAGGATAGTATAGGATAGAGGATAGGATAGGATAGAGAATAGTATAGAATAGAAGATATTATAGGATAGAGGATAGGATAGGATAGAGGATAGGATAGGATACAGGATAGGATAGGATAGAGGATAGGATAGGATAGAGGATAGGATAGGATAGAGGATAGGACAGGATAGAGGATAGGATAGGATAGAGGATAGGATAGGATAGAGGATAGGATCGTATAGAGGATAGGATAGGTGATTGGATAGGATAGAGGATAGGATAGGGTAGAGGATAGGATAGGATAGTGGATAGGATAGGATAGATGGTATTATAGGATAGAGGATAGGATAGGATAGAGGATAGGCTCGGATAGATGATAGGATAGGGGATTGGATAGAATAGAGGATAGGATAGGATAGAGAATAGGATACGATAGAGGATAGTATAGGATAGAGGATAGGATAGGATAGAGAATAGTATAGAATAGAAGATATTATAGGATAGAGGATAGGATAGGATAGAGGATAGGTTCGGATAGATGATAGGATAGGGGATTGGATAGAATAGAGTTTAGGATAGGATAGAGGATAGGATACGATAAAGGATAGTATAGGATAGAGGATTGGATAGGATAGAGAATAGTACAGGATAGACGATATTATAGGATAGAGGATACTATAGGATAGAGGATAGGTTCGGATAGATGATAGGATAGGGGATTGGATAGAATAGAGGATAGGATAGGATGGAGGATAGGATACGATACAGGATAGTATATGATAGAGGATAGGATAGGATAGAGAATAGTATAGGATAGATGATATTATAGGATAGAGGATATTATAGGATAGAGGATAGGATAGGATAGAGGATAGGATCGGATAGAGGATAGGATAGGGGATTGGATAGTATAGAGGAGAGGATAGAATAGAGGATAGGATAGGGTAGAGGATAGGATAGATAATAGTATAGGATAGAAGATAGGACAGGATAGAGGATAGGACAGGATAGAGGATAGGATAGGGGATTGGATAGGATAGAGGACATGATACGATAGGACATGGGGATAGGATAGGGTAGAGGATAGGATAGGATAGAGGATAGGATCCGATAGAGGATAGGATAGGGGATTGGATAGGATAGAGAATAGTATAGGATAAATGATATTATTGCATAGAGGATATTATAGGATAGAGGACACGATAGGATAGAGGATAGGATCGGATAGAGGATAGGATAGGGGATTGGGTAGTATAGAGGATAGGATAGGATAGAGGATAGGATAGGATAGAGGATTGGATAGGATAGAAGATAGGATAGGATACAGGATAGGAAAGGATAGAGGATAGGAGAGGATTCAGGATAGGATAGGATAGGATAGGATTGGGGATAGGATAGGATAGTGGATAGGATAGGATAGATGATAGGATAGGATAGAGGATAGGCTCGGATAGATGATAGGATAGGGGATTGGATAGAATAGAGGATAGGATAGGATAGAGGATATGATAGGATAGAGGATTGGATAGGATAGAAGATAGGATAGGATACAGGATAGGATAGGATAGAGGATAGGAGAGGATTCAGGATAGGATAGGATAGGATAGGATTGAGGATAGGATAGGATAGGATTCAGGATAGGATAGGATAGTGGATAGGATAGGATAGAGGATAGGATAGGATAGAGGATAGGCTCGGATAGATGATAGGATAGGGGATTGGATAGAATAGAGGATAGGATAGGATAGAGGATAGGATACGATAGAGGATAGTATAGGATAGAGGATAGGATAGGATAGAGAATAGTATAGAATAGAAGATATTATAGGATAGAGGATAGGATAGGATAGAGGATAGATTCGGATAGATGATAGGATAGGGGATTGGATAGAATAGAGTTTAGGATAGGATAGAGGATAGGATACGATAGAGGATAGTATAGGATAGAGGATAGGATACGATAGAGGATAGTATAGGATAGAGGATAGGATAGGATAGAGAATAGTATAGGATAAATGATATTATAGGATAGAGGATAGGATAGGGTAGAGGATAGGATGGGATAGAGGATAGGATAGGGGATTGGGTAGTATAGAGGAGAGGATAGGATAGAGGATAGGATAGGGTAGAGGATATGATGGAGAATAGTATAGGATAGGGGATAGGACAGTATAGAGGATAGGATAGGTGATTGGATAGGATAGAGGATAGGATAGGTTAGAGGATAGGATATGGTATAGGATGGGATAGGATAGAGGATAGGATAGGATAGAGGATATTTTAGGGCAGAGTATAGGATACATAATAGGATAGGATAGAGAATAGGATAGGATAGAGGATAGGATAGGATAGAGTATAGGATCGGATAGAGGATAGGATAGGGGATTGGATAGGATAGAGGATAGGATAGGATAGGATAGAGGATAGGATAGGGTAGAGGATAGGATAGGATAGAGGATAGGATAGTATAGTGGATAGGATAGGATAGAGCAGACGATAGAGGATAGGATAGAGAATAGGATACGATAGATGATAGTATAGGATGGAGGATAGGATATTGTACAGGATAGGACAGAGAATAGGATAGGATAGAGGATAGGATAGGATAGAGGATAGGATCGGATAGAGAATAGTATAGGATAGATGATATTATAGGATAGAGGATAGGATAGGATAGAGGATAGGAACGGATAGAGTATAGGATAGGGGATTGGATAGGATAGAGGATAGGATGGGATAGATGATAGGATAGGGAAGAGGATAGGATAGAGAATAGTATAGGATAGATGATATTATAGGATAGAGGATAGGATAGGATAGAGGATAGGATAGGGTAGAGTATAAGATACAGAATAGGATAGGATAGAGGATAGGATAGGATAGAGGATAGGATCGGATAGAGGATAGGATACGATAGAGGATAGTATAGGATAGAGGATAGGATAGGATAGAGAATAGTATAGGATAAATGATATTATCGGATGGAGGATAGGATAGGGTAGAGGATATGATAGAGAATAGGATAGGATAGAGGATAGGATAGAATAGAGGATAGGATCGGATAGAGGATATGATACGATAGAGGATAGGATAGAGGATAGGATAGGATTCAGGATAGGATCGGATAGAGGATAGGATAGGATAGAGGATAGGATAGGATAGAGGATAGGATAGGATAGAGGATACGATATTATAGGGGATAGGATAGGATAGAGGATAGGATCGGATAGAGGATAGGAAAGGCGATTGGATAGGATAGAGGATAGGATACGATAGAGGATAGGATAGGATAGATAATAGGATAGGGTAGAGGATAGGATAGGATAGGATAGAGGATAGGATAGGGTAGAGGATAGGATAGAGAATAGGATAGGATAGAGGATAGGATAGGATAGAGTATAGGATCGGATAGAGGATGGGATAGGGGATTGGATAGGGTAGAGGATAGGATAGGATAGAGGATAGGATAGGGTAGAGGATAGGATACGATAGAGGATAGGATAGGATACAGGATAGGATAGGGTAGAGTATAGGATACAGAATAGGATAGGATAGAGGATAGGATCGTATAGAGGATGGGATAGGTGATTGGATAGTATAGAGGATAGGATAGGGTAGAGGATAGGATAGGATACAGAATAGGATAGGATAGAGGATAGGATAGGGTAGAGGATAGGATAGAGAATAGTATAGGATAGAGGATAGGACAGGATAGAGGATAGGATAGGGGATTGGATAGGATAGAGGATAGGATAGGATAGTTGATAGGATAGGGTAGAGGATGGGATAGGATAGAGGATAGGATAGGATAGAGGATAGGATAGGGCAGAGTATATGATACAGAATAGGATAGGATAGAGGATAGGATAGGATAGAGGATAGGATAGGTGATTGGATAGGTTAGAGGATAGGATAGGGTAGAGTATAGGATAGAGAATAGGATAGGATAGAGGATAGGATGGGATAGAGGATAGGATCGGATAGAGGATAGGATAGAGGATATTATAGGATAGAGGACAGGATAGGATAGAGGATAGGATGGGATAGAGGATAGGATAGGGGATTGGGTAGTATAGAGGAGAGGATAGGATAGAGGATAGGATAGGGTAGAGGATATGATGGAGAATAGTATAGGATAGGGGATAGGACAGTATAGAGGATAGGATAGGTGATTGGATAGGATAGAGGATAGGATAGGTTAGAGGATAGGATATGGTATAGGATGGGATAGGATAGAGGATAGGATAGGATAGAGGATATTTTAGGGCAGAGTATAGGATACATAATAGGATAGGATAGAGGATAGGATAGGATAGAGGATAGGATCGGATAGAGGATAGGATAGGTGATTGGATAGGTTACAGGATAGGATAGGGTAGAGTATAGGATAGAGAATAGGATAGGATAGAGGATAGTCTAGGATAGAGGATAGGATCGGATAGAGGATAGGATAGGGGATTGGATAGTATAGAGGATAGGATAGGATAGAGGATAGGATAGGATAGAGGATCGGATAGGATAGAGGATATGATAGGATAGAGGATAGGACAGGATAGGATAGAGGATAGGATAGGGTTGAGGATAGGATAGGATTGAGGATAGGATAGGATAGTATTGAGGATAGGATAGGATAGTGGATATTATAGCATAGATGGTATTATAGGATAGAGGATACGATAGGATAGAGGATAGGCTCGGATACATGATAGGATAGGGGATTGGATAGAATAGAGGATAGGATAGGATAGAGGATAGCATACGATAGAGGATAGTATAGGATAGAGGATAGGATAGAATAGAGAATAGTATAGAATAGAAGATATTATAGGATAGAGGATAGGATAGGATAGAGGATAGGTTCGGATAGATGATAGGACAGGGGATTGGATAGAATAGAGTTTAGGATAGGATAGAGGATAGGATAGGGGATTGGATAGGATAGAGGATAGGATAGGATAGAGGATAGGATAGGATTGAAGATAGGATAGGATAGTGGATAGGATAGGATAGAGCACACGATAGAGGATAGGATAGAGAATAGGATGGGATAGATGATAGTATAGGATAGAGGATAGGATAGGGTAGAAGATAGGATAGAGAATAGGATAGGATAGAGGATACGATAGGATAGAGTATAGGATCGGATAGAGGATAGGATAGGGGATTGGATGGGATAGAGGATAGGATAGGATAGAGGATAGGATAGGGTAGAGGATAGGATACGATATAGGATAGGATAGGATACAGGATAGGATAGGGTAGAGTATAGGATACAGAATAGGATAGGATAGAGGATAGGATCGGATAGAGGATAGGATACGATAGAGGATAGGATAGAGGATTGGATAGGGTTGAGGATAGGATAGGATTGAGGATAGGATAGGATAGTATTGAGGATAGGATAGGATAGTGGATATTATAGCATAGATGGTATTATAGGATAGAGGATAGGATAGGATAGAGGATAGGCTCGGATACATGATAGGATAGGGGATTGGATAGAATAGAGGATAGGATAGGATAGAGGATAGCATACGATAGAGGATAGTATAGGATAGAGGATAGGATAGAATAGAGAATAGTATAGAATAGAAGATATTATAGGATAGAGGATAGGATAGGATAGAGGATAGGTTCGGATAGATGATAGGACAGGGGATTGGATAGAATAGAGTTTAGGATAGGATAGAGGATAGGATAGGGGATTGGATAGGATAGAGGATAGGATAGGATAGAGGATAGGATCGGATAGAGGATAGGATAGGATAGAGGATAGGATACGATAGGGTAGAGTATAGGATACAGAATAGGATAGGATAGAGGATAGGATAGGATTGAAGATAGGATAGGATAGTGGATAGGATAGGATAGAGCACACGATAGAGGATAGGATAGAGAATAGGATGGGATAGATGATAGTATAGGATAGAGGATAGGATAGGGTAGAGGATAGGATAGAGAATAGGATAGGATAGAGGATAGGATAGGATAGAGTATAGGATCGGATAGAGGATAGGATAGGGGATTGGATAGGATAGAGGATAGGATAGGATAGAGGATAGGATAGGGTAGAGGATAGGATACGATATAGGATAGGATAGGATACAGGATAGGATAGGGTAGAGTATAGGATACAGAATAGGATAGGATAGAGGATAGGATCGGATAGAGGATAGGATACGATAGAGGATAGGATAGAGGATTGGATAGGATAGAAGATATTATAGGATAGACGATAGGTTAGGATACAGGATAGGATAGGATAGAGGATAGGAGAGGATTCAGGATAGGATAGGATTGAGGATAGGATAGGATAGTATTGAGGATAGGATAGGATAGTGGATATTATAGGATAGATGGTATTATAGGATAGAGGATAGGCTCGGATACATGATAGGATAGGGGATTGGATAGAATAGAGGATAGGATAGGATAGAGGATAGCATACGATAGAGGATATTATAGGATAGAGGATAGGATAGAATAGAGAATAGTATAGAATAGAAGATATTATAGGATAGAGGATAGGATAGGATAGAGGATAGGTTCGGATAGATGATAGGACAGGGGATTGGATAGAATAGAGTTTAGGATAGGATAGAGGATAGGATACAATAGAGGATAGTATAGGATAGAGGATAGGATAGGATAGAGAATAGTATAGGATAGATGATATTATAGGATAGAGGATATTATAGGATAGAGGATAGGATAGGATAGAGGATAGGATCGGATAGAGGATAGGATAGGGGATTGGGTAGTATAGAGGAGAGGATAGAATAGAGGATAGGATACGGTAGAGGATAGGATAGAGAATAGTATAGGATAGAGGATAGGACAGGATAGAGGATAGGATAGGGGATTGGATAGGATAGAGGATAGGATAGGATAGAGGATAGGATAGGGTAGAGGATGGGATAGGATAGAGGATAGGATAGGATAGAGGATAGGATCGGATAGAGGATAGGATAGGTGATTTGATAGGTTAGAGGATAGGAAAGGGTAGAGTATAGGATAGAGAATAGGATAGGATAGAGGATAGGATGGGATAGAGGATATGATCGGATAGAAGATAGGATAGGGGATTGGATAGTATAGAGGATAGGATAGGATAGAGGATAGGATAGGATAGAGGATCGGATAGGATAGAGGATAGGATAGGATAGAGGATAGGATAGGATAGAGGATAGGATGGGATAGAGGATAGGATAGAGAATAGTATAGGATAGAGGATAGGACAGGATAGAGGATAGGATAGGGGATTGGATAGGATAGAGGACATGATACGATAGGACATGGGGATAGGATAGGATAGAGGATATTATAGGATAGAGGACAGGATAGGATAGAGGATAGGATCGGATAGAGGATAGGATAGGGGATTTGGTAGTATAGAGGAGAGGATAGGATAGAGGATAGGATAGGGTAGAGGATAGGATGGAGAATAGTATAGGATAGAGGATAGGACAGTATAGAGGATAGGATAGGTGATTTGATAGGATAGAGGATAGGATAGGATAGAGGATAGGATAGGGTAGAGGATGGGATAGGATAGAGGATAGGATAGGATAGAGGATAGGTTAGGGCAGAGTATAGGATACAGAATAGGATAGGATAGAGGATAGGATAGGATAGAGGATAGGATCGGATAGAGGATAGGATAGGTGATTGGATAGGTTAGAGGATAGGATAGGGTAGAGTATAGGATAGAGAATAGGATAGGATAGAGGATAGTCTAGGATAGAGGATAGGATCGGATAGAGGATAGGATAGGGGATTGGATAGTATAGAGGATAGGATAGGATAGAGGATAGTATAGGATAGAGGATCGGATAGGATAGAGGATAGGATAGGATAGAGGATAGGATAGGATAGAGGATAGGATAGGATAGGATAGAGGATAGGATAGGGTTGAGGAGAGGATAGGATAGAGGATAGGATAGGGTAGAGGATAGTATAGGATAGAGGATCGGATAGGATAGAGGATAGGATAGGATAGAGGATAGGATAGGATAGGATAGAGGATAGGATAGGGTTGAGGATAGGATAGGATAGAGGATAGGATAGGGTAGAGGATAGGATAGAGAATAGAATAGGATAGAGGATAGGATAGGATTCAGGATAGGATCGGTTAGAGGATAGGATAGGATAGAGGATAGGATAGGATAGAGGATAGAATAGGATAGGATAGAGGATAGGATAGAGGATAGGATAGGGTTGAGAATAGGATAGGATTGAGGATAGGATAGGATAGTGGGTAGGATAGGGGATTGGATAGGATAGAGGATAGGTGAGGATAGTGGATAGGATAGGATAGAGCAAACGATAGAGGATAGGATAGAGAACAGGTTCGGATAGATGATAGGATAGGGGATTGGATAGAATAGAGTTTAGGATAGGATAGAGGATAGGATACGATAGAGGATAGTATAGGATAGAGGATAGGATAGGATAGAGAATAGTATAGGATAGATGATATTATAGGATAGAGGATACTATAGGATAGAGGATAGGTTCGGATAGATGATAGGATAGGGGATTGGGTAGTATAGAGGAGAGGATAGAATAGAGGATAGGATAGGGTAGAGGATAGGATAGAGAATAGTATAGGATAGAGGATAGGACAGGATAGAGGATAGGATAGGGGATTGGATAGGATAGAGGATAGGATAGGATAGAGGATAGGATAGGGTAGAGGATGGGATAGGATAGAGGATAGGATAGGATAGAGGATAGGATAGGGCAGAGTATAGGATACAGAATAGGATAGGATAGAGGATAGGATAGGATAGAGGATAGGATGGGATAGAGGATAGGATCGGATAGAGGATAGGATAGGGGATTGGATAGTATAGAGGATAGGATAGGATAGAGGATAGGATAGGATAGAGGATCGGATAGGATAGAGGATAAGATAGGATAGAGGATAGGATAGGATAGAGGATAGGATCGGATAGAGGAAATGATACGATAGAGGATAGGATAGAGGATAGGATAGAGGATTGGATAGGATAGAGGATAGGATAGGATAGAGGATAGGATAGGGTAGAGGATAGGATAGAGAATAGAATAGGATAGAGGATAGGATAGGATTCAGGATAGGATCGGATAGAGGATAGGATAGGATAGAGGATAGGATAGGATAGAGGATAGGATAGGATAGAGGATAGGATAGGATAGAGGATACGATATTATAGGGGATAGGATAGGATAGAGGATAGGATCGGATAGAGGATAGGAAAGGCGATTGGATAGGATAGAGGATAGGATACGATAGAGGATAGGATAGGATAGATAATAGGATAGGGTAGAGGATAGGATAGGATAGGATAGAGGATAAGATAGGGTAGAGAATAGGATAGGATAGAGGATAGGATAGGATAGAGTATAGGATCGGATAGAGGATGGGATAGGGGATTGGATAGGGTAGAGGATAGGATAGGATAGAGGATAGGATAGGGTAGAGGATAGGATACGATAGAGGATAGGATAGGATACAGGATAGGATAGGGTAGAGTATAGGATACAGAATAGGATAGGATAGAGGATAGGATCGTGTAGAGGATGGGATAGGTGATTGGATAGTATAGAGGATAGGATAGGGTAGAGGATAGGATAGGATACAGAATAGGATAGGATAGAGGATAGGATAGGGTAGAGGATAGGATAGGATAGAGGATAGGACAGGATAGGATAGAGGATAGGATAGGGTTGAGGATAGGATAGGATTGAGGATAGGCTAGGATAGTATTGAGGATAGGATAGGATAGTGGATATTATAGCATAGATGGTATTATAGGATAGAGGATAGGATAGGATAGAGGATAGGATAGGTGATTGGATAGGATAGAGGATAGGATAGGTTAGAGGATAGGATATGGTATAGGATGGGATAGGATAGAGGATAGGATAGGATAGAGGATATTTTAGGGCAGAGTATAGGATACATAATAGGATAGGATAGAGGATAGGATAGGATAGAGGATAGGATCGGATAGAGGATAGGATAGGTGATTGGATACGTTACAGGATAGGATAGGGTAGAGTATAGGATAGAGAATAGGATAGGATAGAGGATAGTCTAGGATAGAGGATAGGATCGGATAGAGGATAGGATAGGGGATTGGATAGTATAGAGGATAGGATAGGATAGAGGATAGGATAGGATAGAGGATCGGATAGGATAGAGGATATGATAGGATAGAGGATAGGACAGGATAGGATAGAGGATAGGATAGGGTTGAGGATAGGATAGGATTGAGGATAGGATAGGATAGTATTGAGGATAGGATAGGATAGTGGATATTATAGCATAGATGGTATTATAGGATAGAGGATAGGATAGGATAGAGGATAGGCTCGGATACATGATAGGATAGGGGATTGGATAGAATAGAGGATAGGATAGGATAGAGGATAGCATACGATAGAGGATAGTATAGGATAGAGGATAGGATAGAATAGAGAATAGTATAGAATAGAAGATATTATAGGATAGAGGATAGGATAGGATAGAGGATAGGTTCGGATAGATGATAGGACAGGGGATTGGATAGAATAGAGTTTAGGATAGGATAGAGGATAGGATAGGGGATTGGATAGGATAGAGGATAGGATAGGATAGAGGGTAGGATAGGGTAGAGGATAGGATAGGATAGAGGATAGGATACGATAGGGTAGAGTATAGGATACAGAATAGGATAGGATAGAGGATAGGATAGGATTGAAGATAGGATAGGATAGTGGATAGGATAGGATAGAGCACACGATAGAGGATAGGATAGAGAATAGGATGGGATAGATGATAGTATAGGATAGAGGATAGGATAGGGTAGAGGATAGGATAGAGAATAGGATAGGATAGAGGATAGGATAGGATAGAGTATAGGATCGGATAGAGGATAGGATAGGGGATTGGATAGGATAGAGGATAGGATAGGATAGAGGATAGGATAGGGTAGAGGATAGGATACGATATAGGATAGGATAGGATACAGGATAGGATAGGGTAGAGTATAGGATACAGAATAGGATAGGATAGAGGATAGGATCGGATAGAGGATAGGATACGATAGAGGATAGGATAGAGGATTGGATAGGGTTGAGGATAGGATAGGATTGAGGATAGGATAGGATAGTATTGAGGATAGGATAGGATAGTGGATATTATAGCATAGATGGTATTATAGGATAGAGGATAGGATAGGATAGAGGATAGGCTCGGATACATGATAGGATAGGGGATTGGATAGAATAGAGGATAGGATAGGATAGAGGATAGCATACGATAGAGGATAGTATAGGATAGAGGATAGGATAGAATAGAGAATAGTATAGAATAGAAGATATTATAGGATAGAGGATAGGATAGGATAGAGGATAGGTTCGGATAGATGATAGGACAGGGGATTGGATAGAATAGAGTTTAGGATAGGATAGAGGATAGGATAGGGGATTGGATAGGATAGAGGATAGGATAGGATAGAGGATAGGATCGGATAGAGGATAGGATAGGATAGAGGATAGGATACGATAGGGTAGAGTATAGGATACAGAATAGGATAGGATAGAGGATAGGATAGGATTGAAGATAGGATAGGATAGTGGATAGGATAGGATAGAGCACACGATAGAGTATAGGATAGAGAATAGGATGGGATAGATGATAGTATAGGATAGAGGATAGGATAGGGTAGAGGATAGGATAGAGAATAGGATAGGATAGAGGATAGGATAGGATAGAGTATAGGATCGGATAGAGGATAGGATAGGGGATTGGATAGGATAGAGGATAGGATAGGATAGAGGATAGGATAGGGTAGAGGATAGGATACGATATAGGATAGGATAGGATACAGGATAGGATAGGGTAGAGTATAGGATACAGAATAGGATAGGATAGAGGATAGGATCGGATAGAGGATAGGATACGATAGAGGATAGGATAGAGGATTGGATAGGATAGAAGATATTATAGGATAGACGATAGGTTAGGATACAGGATAGGATAGGATAGAGGATAGGAGAGGATTCAGGATAGGATAGGATTGAGGATAGGATAGGATAGTATTGAGGATAGGATAGGATAGTGGATATTATAGGATAGATGGTATTATAGGATAGAGGATAGGCTCGGATACATGATAGGATAGGGGATTGGATAGAATAGAGGATAGGATAGGATAGAGGATAGCATACGATAGAGGATAGTATAGGATAGAGGATAGGATAGAATAGAGAATAGTATAGAATAGAAGATATTATAGGATAGAGGATAGGATAGGATAGAGGATAGGTTCGGATAGATGATAGGACAGGGGATTGGATAGAATAGAGTTTAGGATAGGATAGAGGATAGGATACAATAGAGGATAGTATAGGATAGAGGATAGGATAGGATAGAGAATAGTATAGGATAGATGATATTATAGGATAGAGGATATTATAGGATAGAGGATAGGATAGGATAGAGGATAGGATCGGATAGAGGATAGGATAGGGGATTGGGTAGTATAGAGGAGAGGATAGAATAGAGGATAGGATACGGTAGAGGATAGGATAGAGAATAGTATAGGATAGAGGATAGGACAGGATAGAGGATAGGATAGGGGATTGGATAGGATAGAGGATAGGATAGGATAGAGGATAGGATAGGATAGAGGATGGGATAGGATAGAGGATAGGATAGGATAGAGGATAGGATCGGATAGAGGATAGGATAGGTGATTTGATAGGTTAGAGGATAGGAAAGGGTAGAGTATAGGATAGAGAATAGGATAGGATAGAGGATAGGATGGGATAGAGGATATGATCGGATAGAGGATAGGATAGGGGATTGGATAGTATAGAGGATAGGATAGGATAGAGGATAGGATAGGATAGAGGATCGGATAGGATAGAGGATAGGATAGTATAGAGGATAGGATAGGATAGAGGATAGGATGGGATAGAGGATAGGATAGAGAATAGTATAGGATAGAGGATAGGACAGGATAGAGGATAGGATAGGGGATTGGATGGGATAGAGGACATGATACGATAGGACATGGGGATAGGATAGGATAGAGGATATTATAGGATAGAGGACAGGATAGGATAGAGGATAGGATCGGATAGAGGATAGGATAGGGGATTGGGTAGTATAGAGGAGAGGATAGGATAGAGGATAGGATAGGGTAGAGGATAGGATGGAGAATAGTATAGGATAGAGGATAGGACAGTATAGAGGATAGGATAGGTGATTGGATAGGATAGAGGATAGGATAGGATAGAGGATAGGATAGGGTAGAGGATGGGATAGGATAGAGGATAGGATAGGATAGAGGATAGGTTAGGGCAGAGTATAGGATACAGAATAGGATAGGATAGAGGATAGGATAGGATAGAGGATAGGATCAGATAGAGGATAGGATAGGTGATTGGATAGGTTAGAGGATAGGATAGGGTAGAGTATAGGATAGAGAATAGGATAGGATAGAGGATAGTCTAGGATAGAGGATAGGATCGGATAGAGGATAGGATAGGGGATTGGATAGTATAGAGGATAGGATAGGATAGAGGATAGTATAGGATAGAGGATCGGATAGGATAGAGGATAGGATAGGATAGAGGATAGGATAGGATAGAGGATAGGATAGGATAGGATAGAGGATAGGATAGGGTTGAGGAGAGGATAGGATAGAGGATAGGATAGGGTAGAGGATAGTATAGGATAGAGGATCGGATAGGATAGAGGATAGGATAGGATAGAGGATAGGATAGGATAGAGGATAGGATAGGATAGGATAGAGGATAGGATAGGGTTGAGGATAGGATAGGATAGAGGATAGGATAGGGTAGAGGATAGGATAGAGAATAGAATAGGATAGAGGATAGGATAGGATTCAGGATAGGATCGGTTAGAGGATAGGATAGGATAGAGGATAGGATAGGATAGAGGATAGAATAGGATAGGATAGAGGATAGGATAGGGTTGAGAATAGGATAGGATTGAGGATAGGATAGGATAGTGGGTAGGATAGGGGATTGGATAGGATAGAGGATAGGTGAGGATAGTGGATAGGATAGGATAGAGCAAACGATAGAGGATAGGATAGAGAACAGGTTCGGATAGATGATAGGATAGGGGATTGGATAGAATAGAGTTTAGGATAGGATAGAGGATAGGATACGATAGAGGATAGTATAGGATAGAGGATAGGATAGGATAGAGAATAGTATAGGATAGATGATATTATAGGATAGAGGATACTATAGGATAGAGGATAGGTTCGGATAGATGATAGGATAGGGGATTGGGTAGTATAGAGGAGAGGATAGAATAGAGGATAGGATAGGGTAGAGGATAGGATAGAGAATAGTATAGGATAGAGGATAGGACAGGATAGAGGATAGGATAGGGGATTGGATAGGATAGAGGATAGGATAGGATAGAGGATAGGATAGGGTAGAGGATGGGATAGGATAGAGGATAGGATAGGATAGAGGATAGGATAGGGCAGAGTATAGGATACAGAATAGGATAGGATAGAGGATAGGATAGGATAGAGGATAGGATGGGATAGAGGATAGGATCGGATAGAGGATAGGATAGGGGATTGGATAGTATAGAGGATAGGATAGGATAGAGGATAGGATAGGATAGAGGATCGGATAGGATAGAGGATAAGATAGGATAGAGGATAGGATAGGATAGAGGATAGTATAGGATAGAGGATAGGATAGGATAGAGAATAGTATAGGATAGATGATATTATAGGATAGAGGATACTATAGGATAGAGGATAGGATAGGGTAGAGGATGGGATAGGATAGAGGATAGGATAGGATAGAGGATAGGATAGGGCAGAGTATAGGATACAGAATAGGATAGGATAGATAATAGGATAGGGTAGAGGATAGGATAGGATAGGATAGAGGATAAGATAGGGTAGAGGATAGGATAGAGAATAGGATAGGATAGAGGATAGGATAGGATAGAGTATAGGATCGGATAGAGGATGGGATAGGGGATTGGATAGGGTAGAGGATAGGATAGGATAGAGGATAGGATAGGGTAGAGGATAGGATACGATAGAGGACAGGATAGGATACAGGATAGGATAGGGTAGAGTATAGGATACAGAATAGGATAGGATAGAGGATAGGATCGTGTAGAGGATGGGATAGGTGATTGGATAGTATAGAGGATAGGATAGGGTAGAGGATAGGATAGGATACAGAATAGGATAGGATAGAGGATAGGATAGGGTAGAGGATAGGATAGGATAGAGGATAGGACAGGATAGGATAGAGGATAGGATAGGGTTGAGGATAGGATAGGATTGAGGATAGGAAAGGATAGTATTGAGGATAGGATAGGATAGTGGATATTATAGCATAGATGGTATTATAGGATAGAGGATAGGATAGGATAGAGGATAGGATAGGTGATTGGATAGGATAGAGGATAGGATAGGTTAGAGGATAGGATATGGTATAGGATGGGATAGGATAGAGGATAGGATAGGATAGAGGATATTTTAGGGCAGAGTATAGGATACATAATAGGATAGGATAGAGGATAGGATAGGATAGAGGATAGGATCGGATAGAGGATAGGATAGGTGATTGGATAGGTTACAGGATAGGATAGGGTAGAGTATAGGATAGAGAATAGGATAGGATAGAGGATAGTCTAGGATAGAGGATAGGATCGGATAGAGGATAGGATAGGGGATTGGATAGTATAGAGGATAGGATAGGATAGAGGATAGGATAGGATAGAGGATCGGATAGGATAGAGGATAGGATAGGATAGAGGATAGGACAGGATAGGATAGAGGATAGGATAGGGTTGAGGATAGGATAGGATTGAGGATAGGATAGGATAGTATTGAGGATAGGATAGGATAGTGGATATTATAGCATAGATGGTATTATAGGATAGAGGATAGGATAGGATAGAGGATAGGCTCGGATACATGATAGGATAGGGGATTGGATAGAATAGAGGATAGGATAGGATAGAGGATAGCATACGATAGAGGATAGTATAGGATAGAGGATAGGATAGAATAGAGAATAGTATAGAATAGAAGATATTATAGGATAGAGGATAGGATAGGATAGAGGATAGGTTCGGATAGATGATAGGACAGGGGATTGGATAGAATAGAGTTTAGGATAGGATAGAGGATAGGATAGGGGATTGGATAGGATAGAGGATAGGATAGGATAGAGGGTAGGATAGGGTAGAGGATAGGATAGGATAGAGGATAGGATACGATAGGGTAGAGTATAGGATACAGAATAGGATAGGATAGAGGATAGGATAGGATTGAAGATAGGATAGGATAGTGGATAGGATAGGATAGAGCACACGATAGAGGATAGGATAGAGAATAGGATGGGATAGATGATAGTATAGGATAGAGGATAGGATAGGGTAGAGGATAGGATAGAGAATAGGATAGGATAGAGGATAGGATAGGATAGAGGATAGGATAGGGTAGAGGATAGGATACGATATAGGATAGGATAGGATACAGGATAGGATAGGGTAGAGTATAGGATACAGAATAGGATAGGATAGAGGATAGGATAGGATAGAGGATAGGAGAGGATTCAGGATAGGATAGGATTGAGGATAGGATAGGATAGTATTGAGAATAGGATAGGATAGTGGATATTATAGCATAGATGGTATTATAGGATAGAGGATAGGCTCGGATACATGATAGTATAGGGGATTGGATAGAATAGAGGATAGGATAGGGTAGAGGATGGGATAGGATAGAGGATCGGATAGGATAGAGGATAGGATAGGATAGAGGATAGGTTCGGATAGATGATAGGACAGGGGATTGGATAGAATAGAGTTTAGGATAGGATAGAGGATAGGATACGATAGAGGATAGTATAGGATAGAGGATAGGATAGGATAGAGAATAGTATAGGATAGATGATATTATAGGATAGAGGATATTATAGGATAGAGGATAGGATAGGATAGAGGATAGGATCGGATAGAGGATAGGATAGGGGATTGGGTAGTATAGAGGAGAGGATAGAATAGAGGATAGGATACGGTAGAGGATAGGATAGAGAATAGTATAGGATAGAGGATAGGACAGGATAGAGGATAGGATAGGGGATTGGATAGGATAGAGGATAGGATAGGATAGAGGATAGGATAGGGTAGAGGATGGGATTGGATAGAGGATAGGATAGGATAGAGGATAGGATCGGATAGAGGATAGGATAGGTGATTTGATAGGTTAGAGGATAGGAAAGGGTAGAGTATAGGATAGAGAATAGGATAGGATAGAGGATAGGATGGGATAGAGGATATGATCGGATAGAGGATAGGATAGGGGATTGGATAGTATAGAGGATAGGATAGGATAGAGGATAGGATAGGATAGAGGATCGGATAGGATAGAGGATAGGATAGGATAGAGGATAGGATAGGATAGATGATAGGATCGGATAGAGGATAGGATAGAGAATAGTATAGGATAGAGGATAGGACAGGATAGAGGATAGGATAGGGGATTGGATAGGATAGAGGACATGATACGATAGGACATGGGGATAGGGTAGGATAGAGGATATTATAGGATAGAGGACAGGATAGGATAGAGGATAGGATCGGATAGAGGATAGGATTGGGGATTGGGTAGTATAGAGGAGAGGATAGGATAGAGGATAGGATAGGGTAGAGGATAGGATGGAGAATAGTATAGGATAGAGGATAGGACAGTATAGAGGATAGGATAGGTGATTGGATAGGATAGAGGATAGGATAGGGTAGAGGATAGGATAGGGTAGAGGACGGGATAGGATAGAGGATAGGATAGGATAGAGGATAGGTTAGGGCAGAGTATAGGATACAGAATAGGATAGGATAGAGGATAGGATAGGATAGAGGATAGGATCGGATAGAGGATAGGATAGGTGATTGGATAGGTTAGAGGATAGGATAGGATAGAGGATAGTATAGGATAGAGGATCGGATAGGATAGAGGATAGGATAGGATAGAGGATAGGATAGGATAGGATAGGATAGAGGATAGGATAGGGTTGAGGATAGGATAGGATAGAGGATAGGATAGGGTAGAGGATAGTATAGGATAGAGGATCGGATAGGATAGAGGATAGGATAGGATAGAGGATAGGATAGGATAGAGGATAGGATAGGATAGGATAGAGGATAGGATAGGGTTGAGAATAGGATAGGATAGAGGATAGGATAGGGTAGAGGATAGGATAGAGAATAGAATAGGATAGAGGATAGGATAGGATCGGATAGAGGATAGGATAGGATAGAGGATAGGATAGGATAGAGGATAGAATAGGATAGGATAGAGGATAGGATAGGGTTGAGAATAGGATAGGATTGAGGATAGGATAGGATAGTGGGTAGGATAGGGGATTGGATAGGATAGAGGACAGGTGAGGATAGTGGATAGGATAGGATAGAGCAAACGATAGAGGATTGGATAGAGAACAGGTTCGGATAGATGATAGGATAGGGGATTGGATAGAATAGAGTTTAGGATAGGATAGAGGATAGGATACGATAGAGGATAGTATAGGATAGAGGATAGGATAGGATAGAGAATAGTATAGGATAGATGATATTATAGGATAGAGGATACTATAGGATAGAGGATAGGTTCGGATAGATGATAGGATAGGGGATTGGGTAGTATAGAGGAGAGGATAGAATAGAGGATAGGATAGGGTAGAGGATAGGATAGAGAATAGTATAGGATAGAGGATAGGACAGGATAGAGGATAGGATAGGGGATTGGATAGGATAGAGGATAGGATAGGATAGAGGATAGGATAGGGTAGAGGATGGGATAGGATAGAGGATAGGATAGGATAGAGGATAGGATAGGGCAGAGTATAGGATACAGAATAGGATAGGATAGAGGATAGGATAGGATAGAGGATAGGATGGGATAGAGGATAGGATCGGATAGAGGATAGGATAGGGGATTGGATAGTATAGAGGATAGGATAGGATAGAGGATAGGATAGGATAGAGGATCGGATAGGATAGAGGATAAGATAGGATAGAGGATAGGATAGGACAGAGGATAGGATCGGATAGAGGATAGGATAGAGAATAGTATAGGATAGAGGATAGGACAGGATAGAGGATAGGATAGAGGATATTATAGGATAGAGGATAGGATAGGATAGAGGATACGATAGGATAGAGGATAGGAGAGGATTGACAATAGGATAGGATAGTGGATAGGATAGGATAGAAAACCCGATACAGGATAGGATAGAGAATAGGATAGGTTAGATGATAGGATAGGGTACAGGATATGATAGGGTAGACGATAGGATAGGATAGAGGATAGGATAGGATATAGGATAGGATAGGGTAGAGGATAGGAAAGAGGATAGGATAGGACAGAGGATAGGATCGGATAGAGGATAGGATAGGATAGGATAGAGGATAGGATAGGGTTGAGAATAGGATAGGATTGAGGATCGGATAGGATAGTGGATAGGATAGGGGATTGGATAGGATAGAGGATAGGTTAGGATAGTGGATATGATAGGATAGAGCAAACGATAGAGGATAGGATAGAGAATAGGTTCGGATAGATGATAGGATAGGGGATTGTATAGAATAGAGTTTAGGATAGGATAGAGGATAGGATACGATAGAGGATAGTATAGGATAGAGGATAGGATAGGATAGAGAATAGTATAGGATAGATGATATTATAGGATAGAGGATACTATAGGATAGAGGATAGGTTCGGATAGATGATAGGATAGGGGATTGGGTAGTATAGAGGAGAGGATAGAATAGAGGATAGGATAGGGTAGAGGATAGGATAGAGAATAGTACAGGATAGAGGATAGGACAGGATAGAGGATAGGATAGGGGATTGGATAGGATAGAGGATAGGATCGGATAGAGGATAGGGTAGGATAGAGGATCGGATAGGATAGAGGATAGGATAGGATAGAGGATAGGATCGGAAAGAGGATAGGATAGGTGATTGGATACGATAGAGGAGAGGATAGGATAGAGGATAGGATAGGGTAGAGGATAGGATGGGAATAGTATAGGATAGAGGATAGGACAGTAGAGAGGATAGGATAGGTGATTGGATAGGATAGAGGATAGGATAGGATAGAGGATAGGATAGGGTAGAGGATGGGATAGGATAGAGGATAGGATAGGATAGAGGATAGGATAGGGCAGAGTATAGGATACAGAATAGGATAGGATAGAGGATAGGATAGGATAGAGGATAGGATCGGATAGAGGATAGGATAGGTGATTGGATAGGTTAGAGGATAGGATAGGGTAGAGTATAGGATAGAGAATAGGATAGGATAGAGGATAGGATGGGATAGAGGATAGGATCGGATAGAGGATAGGATAGGGGATTGGATAGTATAGAGGATAGGATAGGATAGAGGATAGGGTAGGATAGAGGATCGAATAGGATAGAGGATAGGATAGGGTAGAGGATAGGATCGGAAAGAGGATAGGATAGGTGATTGGATACGATAGAGGATAGGATAGGATAGAGGATAGGATAGGGTAGAGGATGGGATAGGATAGAGGATAGGATAGGATAGAGGATAGGATGGGATAGAGGATAGGATAGGTGATTGGATAGGTTAGAGGACAGGATAGGGTAGAGTATAGGATAGAGAATAGGATAGGATACAGGATAGGATAGGATAGAGGATAGGATAGGGCAGAGTATAGGATACAGAATAGGATAGGATAGAGGATAGGATAGGATAGAGGATAGGATCGGATAGAGGATAGGATAGGTGATTGGATAGGTTAGAGGATAGGATAGGGTAGAGTATAGGATAGAGAATAGGATAGGATAGAGGATAGGATGGGATAGAGGATAAGATCGGATAGAGGATAGGATAGGGGATTGGATAGTATAGAGGATAGGATAGGATAGAGGATAGGATAGAGGATAGGATAGAGGATAGAGGATCGGATAGGATAGAGGATAGGGTAGGATAGAGGATAGGATAGGATAGAGGATAGGATCGGATAGAGGATAGGATAGGTGATTGGATAGGTTAGAGGACAGGATAGGGTAGAGTATAGGATAGAGAATAGGATAGGATAGAGGATAGGATGGGATAGAGGATAGGATAGGGGATTGGATAGTATAGAGGATAGGATAGGATAGAGGATAGGATAGAGGATAGGATAGAGGATAGAGGATCGGATAGGATAGAGGATAGGGTAGGATAGAGGATAGGATAGGATAGAGGATAGGATCGGATAGAGGATAGGATAGAGAATAGTATAGGATAGAGGATAGGACAGGATAGAGGATAGGATAGGGGATTGGATAGGATAGAGGACATGATACGATAGGACATGGGGATAGGATAGGATAGAGGATATTATAGGATAGAGGACAGGATAGGATAGAGGATAGGATCGGATAGAGGATAGGATAGGGGATTGGGTAGTATAGAGGAGAGGATAGGATAGAGGATAGGATAGGGTAGAGGATAGGATGCAGAATAGTATAGGATAGAGGATAGGACAGTATAGAGGATAGGATAGGTGATTGGATAGGATAGAGGATAGGATAGGATAGAGGATAGGATAGGGTAGAGGATGGGATAGGATAGAGGATAGGATAGGATAGAGGATAGGATAGGGCAGAGTATAGGATACAGAATAGGATAGGATAGAGGATAGGATAGGATAGAGGATAGGATCGGATAGAGGATAGGATAGGTGATTGGATAGGTTAGAGGATAGGATGGGATAGAGGATAGGATAGGTGATTGGATAGGTTAGAGGACAGGATAGGGTAGAGTATAGGATAGAGAATAGGATAGGATACAGGATAGGATAGGATAGAGGATAGGATAGGGCAGAGTATAGGATACAGAATAGGATAGGATAGAGGATAGGATAGGATAGAGGATAGGATCGGATAGAGGATAGGATAGGTGATTGGATAGGTTAGAGGATAGGATAGGGTAGAGTATAGGATAGAGAATAGGATGAGGATAGAGGATAGGATGGGATAGAGGATAGGAAAGGGTAGAGGGTAGGATCGGAAAGAGGATAGGATAGGTGATTGGATACGATAGAGGATAGGATAGGATAGAGGATAGGATAGGGTAGAGGATGGGATAGGATAGAGGATAGGATAGGATAGAGGATAGGATAGGGTAGAGTATAGGATACAGAATAGGATAGGCTAGAGGATAGGATAGGATAGAGGATAGGATCGGATAGAGGATAGGATACGATACAGGATAGTATAGGATAGAGGACAGGATAGGGTAGAGGATAGGATAGAGAATAGGATAGGATAGAGGATAGGATAGGATGGAGGATAGGATACGATAGAGGACAGTATAGGATAGAGGATAGGATACGATAGAGAATAGTATAGGATAGATGATATTATAGGATAGAGGATAGGATAGGTGATTGGATAGGATAGAGGATAGGATAGGATTGAAGATAGGATAGGATAGTGGATAGGATGGGATGGAGGATAGGATAGGATAGAGGATAGGATCGGATAGAGGATAGGATACGATAGAGGATAGGATAGAGGATTGGATAGGATAGAGGATATTATAGGATAGAGGATAGGATAGGATACAGGATAGGATAGGATAGAGGATAGGATAGGATAGAGGATAGGATAGGATAGAGGATAGGATAGGATAGAGGATAGGATAGGATAGAGGATAGGATAGGATAGGATAGAGGATAGGATAGGGTTGAGAATAGGATAGGATTGAGGATAGGATAGGATAGGGGATTGGATAGGATAGAGGATTGGTTAGGATAGTGGATAGGATGGGATAGAACAAACGATAGAGGATAGGATAGAGAATAGGATACGATAGATGATAGTATAGGATAGTGGATAGGATCGGATAGAGGATAGGATAGGTGATTGGATAGGATAGAGGATAGGATAGGGCAGAGTATAGGATACAGAATAGGATAGGATAGAGGATAGGATAGGATAGAGGATAGGATCGGATAGAGGATAGGATAGGTTATGGGATAGGTTAGAGGATAGGATAGGGTAGAGTATAGGATAGAGAATAGGATAGGATAGAGGATAGGATGGGATAGAGGATAGGATAGGATAGAGGATAGGATAGGGCAGAGTATAGGATACAGAATAGGATAGGATAGAGGATAGGATACGATAGAGGATAGGATAGGGTAGAGGATGGGATAGGATAGAGGATAGGATAGGATAGAGGATAGGATGGGATAGAGGATAGGATAGGTGATTGGATAGGTTAGAGGACAGGATAGGGTAGAGTATAGGATAGAGAATAGGATAGGATACAGGATAGGATAGGATAGAGGATAGGATAGGGCAGAGTATAGGATACAGAATAGGATAGGATAGAGGATCGGATAGGATAGAGGATAGGATCGGATAGAGGATAGGATAGGTGATTGGATAGGTTAGAGGATAGGATAGGGTAGAGTATAGGATAGAGAATAGGATAGGATAGAGGATAGGATGGGATAGAGGATAGGATAGGGTAGAGGGTAGGATCGGAAAGAGGATAGGATAGGTGATTGGATACGATAGAGGATAGGATAGGATAGAGGATAGGATAGGGTAGAGGATGGGATAGGATAGAGGATAGGATAGGATAGAGGATAGGATCGGATAGAGGATAGGATAGGTGATTGGATAGGTTAGAGGACAGGATAGGGTAGAGTATAGGATAGAGAATAGGATAGGATAGAGGATAGGATGGGATAGAGGATAAGATCGGATAGAGGATAGGATAGGGGATTGGATAGTATAGAGGATAGGATAGGATAGAGGATAGGATAGAGGATAGGATAGAGGATAGAGGATCGGATAGGATAGAGGATAGGGTAGGATAGAGGATAGGATAGGATAGAGGATAGGATCGGATAGAGGATAGGATAGAGAATAGTATAGGATAGACGATAGGACAGGATAGAGGATAGGATAGGGGATTGGATAGGATAGAGGACATGATACGATAGGACATGGGGATAGGATAGGATAGAGGATATTATAGGATAGAGGACAGGATAGGATAGAGGATAGGATCGGATAGAGGATAGGATAGGGGATTGGGTAGTATAGAGGAGAGGATAGGATAGAGGATAGGATAGGGTAGAGGATAGGATGCAGAATAGTATAGGATAGAGGATAGGACAGTATAGAGGATAGGATAGGTGATTGGATAGGATAGAGGATAGGATAGGATAGAGGATAGGATAGGGTAGAGGATGGGATAGGATAGAGGATAGGATAGGATAGAGGATAGGATAGGGCAGAGTATAGGATACAGAATAGGATAGGATAGAGGATAGGATAGGATAGAGGATAGGATCGGATAGAGGATAGGATAGGTGATTGGATAGGTTAGAGGATAGGATAGGGTAGAGTATAGGATAGAGAATAGGATAGGATAGAGGATAGTCTAGGATAGAGGATAGGATCGGATAGAGGATAGGATAGGGGATTGGATAGTATAGAGGATAGGATAGGATAGAGGATAGGATAGGATAGAGGATCGGATAGGATAGAGGATAGGATAGGATAGAGGATAGGATAGGATAGAGGATAGGATAGGATAGGATAGAGGATAGGATAGGGTTGAGGATAGGATAGGATTGAGGGTAGGATAGGATAGTGGATAGGATAGGATAGAGCAGACGATAGAGGATAGGTTAGAGAATAGGATACGATAGATGATAGTATAGGATGGAGGATAGGATAGGGTAGAGGATAGGATAGAGAATAGGATAGGATAGAGGATAAGATAGGATAGAGGATAGGATAGGTGATTGGATAGGTTAGAGGACAGGATAGGGTAGAGTATAGGATAGAGAATAGGATAGGATAGAGGATAGGATGGGATAGAGGATAAGATCGGATAGAGGATAGGATAGGGGATTGGATAGTATAGAGGATAGGATAGGATAGAGGATAGGATAGAGGATAGGATAGAGGATAGAGGATCGGATAGGATAGAGGATAGGGTAGGATAGAGGATAGGATAGGATAGAGGATAGGATCGGATAGAGGATAGGATAGAGAATAGTATAGGATAGACGATAGGACAGGATAGAGGATAGGATAGGGGATTGGATAGGATAGAGGACATGATACGATAGGACATGGGGATAGGATAGGATAGAGGATATTATAGGATAGAGGACAGGATAGGATAGAGGATAGGATCGGATAGAGGATAGGATAGGGGATTGGGTAGTATAGAGGAGAGGATAGGATAGAGGATAGGATAGGGTAGAGGATAGGATGCAGAATAGTATAGGATAGAGGATAGGACAGTATAGAGGATAGGATAGGTGATTGGATAGGATAGAGGATAGGATAGGATAGAGGATAGGATAGGGTAGAGGATGGGATAGGATAGAGGATAGGATAGGATAGAGGATAGGATAGGGCAGAGTATAGGATACAGAATAGGATAGGATAGAGGATAGGATAGGATAGAGGATAGGATCGGATAGAGGATAGGATAGGTGATTGGATAGGTTAGAGGATAGGATAGGGTAGAGTATAGGATAGAGAATAGGATAGGATAGAGGATAGTCTAGGATAGAGGATAGGATCGGATAGAGGATAGGATAGGGGATTGGATAGTATAGAGGATAGGATAGGATAGAGGATAGGATAGGATAGAGGATCGGATAGGATAGAGGATAGGATAGGATAGAGGATAGGATAGGATAGAGGATAGGATAGGATAGGATAGAGGATAGGATAGGGTTGAGGATAGGATAGGATTGAGGGTAGGATAGGATAGTGGATAGGATAGGATAGAGCAGACGATAGAGGATAGGTTAGAGAATAGGATACGATAGATGATAGTATAGGATGGAGGATAGGATAGGGTAGAGGATAGGATAGAGAATAGGATAGGATAGAGGATAAGATAGGATAGAGGATAGGATAGGATAGAGGATAGGATAGGGTAGAGTATAGGATACAGAATAGGATAGGCTAGAGGATAGGATAGGATAGGATAGAGGATAGGATCGGATAGAGGATAGGATACGATACAGGATAGTATAGGATAGAGGACAGGATAGGGTAGAGGATAGGATAGAGAATAGGATAGGATAGGGGATAGGATAGGATAGAGGATAGGATACGATAGAGGACAGTATAGGATAGAGGATAGGATACGATAGAGAATAGTATAGGATAGATGATATTATAGGATAGAGGATAGGATAGGATAGAGGATCGGATCGTATAGAGGATAGGATAGGTGATTGGATAGGATAGAGGATAGGATAGGATTGAAGATAGGATAGGATAGTGGATAGGATGGGATGGAGGATAGGATAGGATAGAGGATAGGATCGGATAGAGGATAGGATACGATAGAGGATAGGATAGAGGATTGGATAGGATAGAGGATATTATAGGATAGAGGATAGGATAGGATACAGGATAGGATAGGATAGAGGATAGGATAGGATAGAGGATAGGATAGGATAGAGGATAGGATAGGATAGAGGATAGGATAGGATAGAGGATAGGATAGGATAGAGGATAGGATAGGATAGGATAGAGGATAGGATAGGGTTGAGAATAGGATAGGATTGAGGATAGGATAGGATAGGGGATTGGATAGGATAGAGGATTGGTTAGGATAGTGGATAGGATGGGATAGAGCAAACGATAGAGGATAGGATAGAGAATAGGATACGATAGATGATAGTATAGGATAGAGGATAGGATCGGATAGAGGATAGGATAGGTGATTGGATAGGATAGAGGATAGGATAGGGTAGAGGATAGGATAGGATAGAGGATAGGATAGGGCAGAGTATAGGATACAGAATAGGATAGGATAGAGGATAGGATAGGATAGAGGATAGGATCGGATAGAGGATAGGATAGGTTATGGGATAGGTTAGAGGATAGGATAGGGTAGAGTATAGGATAGAGAATAGGATAGGATAGAGGATAGGATGGGATAGAGGATAGGATAGGATAGAGGATAGGATAGGGCAGAGTATAGGATACAGAATAGGATAGGATAGAGGATAGGATAGGATAGAGGATAGGATCGGATAGAGGATAGGATAGGTGATTGGATTGGTTAGAGGATAGGATAGGGTAGAGTATAGGATAGAGAATAGGATAGGATAGAGGATAGGATGGGATAGAGGATAGGATCGGATAGAGGATAGGATAGGGGATTGGATAGTATAGAGGATAGGATAGGATAGAGGATAGGGTAGGATAGAGGATCGGATAGGATAGAGGATAGGATAGGGTTGAGGATAGGATCTGAAAGAGGATAGGATAGGTGATTGGATACGATAGAGGATAGGATAGGATAGAGGATAGGATAGGGTAGAGGATGGGATAGGATAGAGGATAGGATAGGATAGAGGATAGGATCGGATAGAGGATAGGATAGGTGATTGGATAGGTTAGAGGACAGGATAGGGTAGAGTATAGGATAGAGAATAGGATAGGATAGAGGATAGGATGGGATAGAGGATAGGATCGGATAGAGGATAGGATAGGGGATTGGATAGTATAGAGGATAGGATAGGATAGAGGATAGGATAGAGGATAGGATAGAGGATAGGATAGAGGATAGGATAGGATAGAGGATAGGATCGGATAGAGGATAGGATAGAGAATAGTATAGGATAGAGGATAGGACAGGATAGAGGATAGGATAGGGGATTGGATAGGATAGAGGACATGATACGATAGGACATGGGGATAGGATAGGATAGAGGATATTATAGGATAGAGGACAGGATAGGATAGAGGATAGGATCGGATAGAGGATAGGATAGGGGATTGGGTGAGAGCGATTTGAACTTCCAGCCGAGTCACATCGATTAGTAAAGTTTCAAGTAGCATCACGGAATTTTTTCTACGGATTTTCAGTAGTTGTTTCGAGCGTGCTAACAGGGAAACCTGAAGTAAAAAACAAAAAAAAAATTAGAAGTTGTATTAAATTATAAATATACTTACCTGAGAGAAAGATCGGGAATATACCGCGGAGTGCCGGGCGTGAACCGTCGCGTTCAGGAACAAGACCGTTACCCTCCGCGTAAAAAATCTGAAAAAGTGTTTGAAAGACTGTGAATTTAACTTAACCGGAATCCAAGCAGAATTAAATTAGTTTGGGTTTGGGTTAGATTAAAAAAAAAAAAAAAAGAATTAGCTACGAACAATTAGACAAGTGAGTGAATAATTGAACTGAACTGAATATTAGTGAGAACTGTGGAAAGAACGGAAAAAACAGTACGAACAATTGGAAGAAGCTTGGGAAGAGACCGGGAAAAGAAAAGGATTCGATTAACACAAGGGGTCGGTCGAGTCCGCCACTTTTTTCGCACCTCTAAGGGACAGTAACTAGAATAAGGTAGGACAAGGTGAAAATCTCTACTGAGGGTCATAGTATTCCTTCCTTTTCTCATGTTAAACCCTGCACAAGCTTGCGGAACCTAAAAATAGAAATAGAGAATTAAAGCAGTGAAAATTAGGCTTACTAGAAGAGATTACGAAAAAGTACCTTGGCGAAATTGTAGGGCTAGGCCGTGGCTTCCGAATGAGCCGTAACACGTCTTTACCGGACCATCGATTTTGTTAGGCGATTTCGTGGTTATGGCAGTAGGCCAAAGTTAACCGATCGAAGCGAAATTTTGAACTCAACTATTATCGAGGACGGCGAGTATTTTAGGGTGGAAACGGAGAAGTATTCTCCCCCCTAAAAAACTTCTTTCGATTTGCCCACCCATTTCGGAGATACAGAGAAAATTACCCTAATTTTCAAGAAATTCGAAAAAAGTAACACGGTGAAAATTCTACACGGATCAAAACCTTTCCAACGAGCCGTCGCTCGACTAAATCGGATAAAGTTTAGTTTTCAAAATATACCGGGTGTCGAAAAAGTTTTAGAGAAAAAAAATTCTGAGCACGTGGGGGGGGGCAGGGGGGGTAGCCCGTAAGCTACATTGGTCTCCGAAGCAGAGCTTCGGAGGTTGTCACAAGCTCGCGCCCCCCGGCAACAACCGAGATAGCAGCATCTACAGGTAGATAGGTGCATGCTACGAAAAAGACTTACACAGGAAAGGTGCTAGGTATCCTCACCTCTATCCATCCCGGCTATGAAAAATAGGGGTCAACTAGGCTAAAACACCTAGTTTACTCTTGTGTTCAAGGTCAAATTTTCAATTTCCTTGAATTTCGAGAGACCCTAAGAGTTCGCTAGGCCCTTAGAGGTCCACCCGTTAGGTTAAATAGTTTGAGTTGAATAATAGGGAATAATAGTAGATTAGGTGTATTTAGGTTAATTTTAGATAAGCGTGCGATATAATACTTGCGAAATAGATTTAGATTTAGAGTAGTTCTATATGTGTTATATATGTGATATGTGTTTTATATGTGTTATAAGCTTAGAATACAACGGATTTGATATATGTATAATAGAACATAACTGCGGAGAATTACTGTAAGCACCAGTACCTAAAATATAGGCAAATTTCCATTAAAAAAAAGGATAGGGGATTGGGTAGTATAGAGGACAGGATAGGATAGAGGATAGAGCAGACGATAGAGGATAGGTTAGAGAATAGGATACGATAGATGATAGTATAGGATGGAGGATAGGATAGGGTAGAGGATAGGATAGAGAATAGGATAGGATAGAGGATAAGATAGGATAGAGGATAGGATAGGATAGAGGATAGGATAGGGTAGAGTATAGGATAGGATAGAGGATAGGATAGGATAGAGGATAGGATACGATAGAGGACAGTATAGGATAGAGGATAGGATACGATAGAGAATAGTATAGGATAGATGATATTATAGGATATAGGATAGGATAGGATAGAGGATCGGATCGTATAGAGGATAGGATAGGTGATTGGATAGGATAGAGGATAGGATAGGATTGAAGATAGGATAGGATAGTGGATAGGATGGGATGGAGGATAGGATAGGATAGAGGATAGGATCGGATAGAGGATAGGATACGATAGAGGATAGGATAGAGGATTGGATAGGATAGAGGATATTATAGGATAGAGGATAGGATAGGATACAGGATAGGATAGGATAGAGGATAGGATAGGATAGAGTATAGGATAGGATAGAGGATAGGATAGGATAGAGGATAGGATAGGATAGAGGATAGGATAGGATAGAGGATAGGATAGGATAGGATAGAGGATAGGATAGGGTTGAGAATAGGATAGGATTGAGGATAGGATAGGATAGTGGATAGGATAGGGGATTGGATAGGATAGAGGATTGGTTAGGATAGTGGATAGGATGGGATAGAGCAAACGATAGAGGATAGGATAGAGAATAGGATACGATAGATGATAGTATAGGATGGAGGATAGGATAGGATAGAGGATAGGATCGTATAGAGGATAGGATAGGTGATTGGATAGGATAGAGGATAGGATATGGTAGAGGATAGGATAGAGAATAGGATAGGATAGAGGATTGGTTAGGATAGTGGATAGGATAGGGTAGAGTATAGGATACAGAATAGGATAGGATAGAGGATAGGATAGGATAGATGATAGTATAGGATAGAGGATAGGATAGGATTGAGGTTAGGATAGGATAGTGGATAGGATAGGATACAGCAGACGATAGAGGATAGGATAGAGAATAGGATACGATAGATGATAGTATAGGATGGAGGATAGGTTAGGGTAGAGGATAGGATAGGATAGAGGATAGGATAGGATAGAGGATAGGATAGGGTAGAGTATAAGATACAGAATAGGATAGGATAGATAATAGGATACGATAGAGGATAGGATCAGATAGAGGATAGGATACGATAGAGGATAGTATAGGATAGAGGATAGGATAGGATAGAGAATAGTATAGGATAAATGATATTATAGGATAGAGGATAGGATAGAGGATAGGATAGGATAGAGGATACGATATTATAGAAGATAGGATAGGATAGAGGATAGGATCGGATAGAGGATAGGATTGGGGATTGGATAGGATAGAGGATAGGATACGATAGAGGATAGGATAGGATAGAGGATAGGATAGGGTAGATGATGGGATAGGATAGGGTAGAGTATCTGATACAGAATAGGATAGGATAGAGGATAGGATAGGATAGATGATAGGATCGGATAGAGGATAGCATAGGATAGAGGATAGGATCGTATAGAGGATAGGATAGGTGATTGCATAGGATAGAGTATAGGATAGGATTGAAGATAGGATAGGATAGTGGATAGGATAGGATAGAGCAGACGATAGAGGATAGGATAGAGAATAGGATGGGATAGATGATAGTATAGGATAGAGGATAGGATAGGGTAGAGGATAGGATAGAGAATAGGATAGGATAGACGATAGGATAGGATAGAGGATAGGATCGGATAGAGGATAGGATAGGGGATTGGATAGGATAGAGGATAGGATAGGATAGAGGATAGGATAGGGTAGAGGATAGGATGGGATAGAGGATAGGATAGGATAGAGGATAGGATAGGGTAGAGTATAAGATACAGAATAGGATAGGATAGAGGATAGGATACGATAGAGGATAGGATCAGATATAGGATAGGATACGATAGAGGATAGTATAGGATAAAGGATAGGATAGGATAGAGAATAGTATAGGATAAATGATATTATAGGATAGAGGATAGGATAGGATATAGGATACGATATTATAGAGGATAGGATAGGATAGAGGATAGGATCGGATAGAGGATAGGATTGGGGATTGGATAGGATAGAGGATAGGATACGATAGAGGATATAATAGGATAGAGGATAGGATAGGGTAGATGATAGGATAGGATAGGATAGAGGATAGGATAGGGTAGAGGATAGGATAGGACAGAGGATAGGAGAGGATAGAGGATAGGATAGGGGATTGGATAGGATAGAGGATAGGATAGGTTAGAGGATAGGATAGGGTAGAGGATAGGACAGGATAGAGGATAGGATAGGATACAGGATAGGATAGGGTAGAGTATAGGATACAGAATAGGATAGGATAGAGGATAGGATAGGATAGAGGATAGGATCGGATAGAGGATAGGATACGATAGAGGATAGGATAGGGTAGAGGATAGGATAGAGAATAGTATAGGATAGAGGATAGGATAGGGTAGAGGATGGGATAGGATAGATGATAGGATAGGATAGAGGATATAATAGGGTAGAGTATAGGATACAGAATAGGATAGGATAGGGTAGCGTATAGGATAGAGGATAGGATAGGATAGAGGATAGGATCGGATAGAGGATAGGATAGGGGATTGGATAGTATAGAGGATAGGATAGGATAGAGGATAGGATAGGATAGGATAGGATAGAGGATCGGGTAGGATAGAGGATAGGATAGGATAGAGGTTAGGATAGGATAGAGGATAGGATAGGATAGGATAGGATAGAGGATTGGATAGGGTTGAGGATAGGATAGGATTGAGGATAGGATAGGATAGTGGATAGGATAGGTTAGAGGATAAGATAGGATAGAGGATAGGATAGGATAGAGGATAGGGTAGGGTAGAGTATAGGATACAGAATGGGATATTCTAGAGGATAGGATAGGATAGAGGATAGGATCGGATAGAGGATAGGATACGATGCAGGATAGTATAGGATAGAGGATAGGATAGGATAGAGAATAGTATAGGATAAATGATATTAAAGAATAGAGGATACGATAGGATAGAGGATCGGATAGGATAGAAGATAGGATAGGATGGAGGATAGGATAGGATAGAGGATAGGATAGGATAGAGGATAGGATAGGATAGAGGATAGGATAGGATAGAGGATAGGATAGGATAGGATAGGATAGAGGATTGGATAGGGTTGAGGATAGGATAGGATAGAGGATAGGATAGGATAGAGGATAGGATCGGATAGAGGATAGGATACGATATAGGATAGGATAGAGGATAGGATAGAGGATTGGATATTATACAGGATATTATAGGATAGAGGATAGGATAGGATACAGGATAGGATAGGATGAGAGCGAATCGAAATCTCACCGAGCAAACATCGTAAGAGAGTATAGAAACGCGAAAATTTCAACCGCACTCGCGAGTTTTACTTTAATTTATTCCTACTCGATAGAATTAGTATGAGTACATATAAAAGTAAAAAGTGAGTGGAAAGTTTAAAGTCAAAAGGATTATAAAAGCCGAAAAGTGAATAAAGACGCGAGTTACACGGAAACCGGGTCAAAAGCCCCTCAGGGGCGGATAAACTGCTTTAATTCGAAATTAAATAATTGAATAACAATTGTATAATTCGAAAGAAAATAGCAGATCATTAAGTATAGAAACTCGAAAAACCAAACGCGAATACCTGAAAAAGAAAAAGAAAAGATTAAACTCTTAAAAGATAAAAACAGGAATACTTACGTGAAAAAAGAAACTTTCAGCAAAATCCGGGTAACGGGAGTGCCGAAAAGCCGAAAAACTGCAACTCTTCGGGTAAAATAGCACCGTGCATCTACCTCGGGAACAGCTATACCTGAAAAGAAATAAAAAAGATTAGAAACTCGTTAAAAATAATAGAAATTTCAATTAGATTCGAAAAATTAATAATTAATTAAAACCAGTGAAAAAAGGTGTAGAAAAAACGACCAAATACACTCGAGACATAGTTACCAAGAACTTTCAAGTGTCTAGTGACGTGAGAGAGAGAGAGAGAGAGAAAGACAAAGAACAATAGAGGATAGAGAACACCCGAAAGGCCCGGCGGTAAAGGTCCACACACAACGTGAGGGGTCGGTCTAACGGTCAATCTAAAAGTAAGGTAGGAATTAGAAAGAACTTATACCACAGAGGGATAGCCAGGGTAATAAGTACACCGGATATAAAGTTTTAGAATATCGGACAGAAACGGGTGGAACTCGAAAATAGGCCGATCACAATAAAATTTTAGGAGGGTCTATTTCGGAGGGTGGCGAGTCGAAGGGGGCCGGAAAGGAGAAATTCTTCTCCCCCCTGAAAACCTTTTTGCTCTACACCCACCCATTTCGGAGATATAGCGATTAGCAGGCTTATTTTACGGAATTTAGGGAAACGGACCAGACGAAAGTAAAGTGCTCGCCCGTACCTTTACAACGAGCCGCTGAACGCCGGAATCGGTTATAGTTTAAAATTAGCGTGCATACCGGGTGACCAAATAATTTCGGATCAGAAAAAATTCTGAGTACGTGGGTCGACTCGGTAGGAGTGTGTAAGGGGTGTTTTTGATCTGGGGAACAGAGTTCCCCAAGGCAAAAAATTTTTTCGAACCCCCCCCCTTTTCGAGATAACAGCACTGACAAGGGGAAGGAGCCGATTTTCGAAAAAACTTTCAACGAGGCAAATTACGCATTCAGCGAGGGCTTTACAACCATATAAGAATAAGTGGGGGTTAACTATCCAAAAACCCCCACTTCCCTCTTGCGAAATCCTGAATTTAGCAGAATTTTAGCATTTTTTAGCGTTTTTTCGTCACGTTCAGACGACTGCAGACAAGTCGAAGCGTTTTTAGAATTTTTCCCGTCGATCGCACGAGATTTTTCCAAAAATTCTAATAATTTTGCGAAATTCGTCAAATTTCCGAAGTTAGCAGGCAGAGAGAACTTTGCAGCCGTGAAGTAGATTTCTGCGGACCTCGGCGATTCTGTGCGATTTGTAGATAACATAGGTTAGGTTAATAGAAAAATTAGAATTACAAATGTTTGCGTTAGTTTTTTGGTTTTTAGTTGATAGGTTTAGCTAGTAAAGTATTAGAGTTTAGGTTTTAGATTTGTAATCCTAGTGTTAATCTCGAGTCTAGGTACTTTAAGTGTTAGTAGATATAAAATAGATTAAGTCTAAGCGAATCGATTAGAGTAAATTAAATTAAGTACATGCGTAACCAGCGATAATAGATTTTTAACGATTTTTGTAGAAATTGAAAAGTCAAATAGAGGCAAATACCTTAAAAAAAAAAGGATAGGATAGGATAGAGGATAGGTGAGGATTGAGGATAGGATAGGATAGTGGATATAATAGGATAGAACAGACGATAGAGGATAGGATAGAGAATATGATAGGTTAGATGTTAGTATAGGATAGAGGACAGGATAGGGTAGAGGATAGGATAGAGAATAGGATAGGATAGAGGATAGGATAGGATAGAGGATAGGATCGGATAGAGGATAGGATACGATAGAGGATAGGATACGATAGAGGATAGGATAGGATAGAGGATAGGATAGGATAGGATAGGATAGAGGATTGGATAGGGTTGAGGATAGGATAGGATAGAGGATAGGATAGGATAGAGGATAGGATCGGATAGAGGATAGGATACGATATAGGATAGAATAGAGGATAGGATAGAGGATTGGATATTATAGAGGATATTATAGGATAGAGGATAGGATAGGATACAGGATAGGATAGGATAGAGGATAGGAGAGGATTGAGGATAGGATAGGATAGTGGATATAATAGGATAGAACATACGATAGAGGATAGGATAGAGAATATGATAGGTTAGATGATAGTATAGGATAGAGGACAGGATAGGGTAGAGGATAGGATAGAGAATAGGATAGGATAGAGGATAGGATAGGATAGAGGATAGGATCGGATAGAGGATAGGATACGATAGAGGATAGGATACGATAGAGGATAGGATAGAGGATAGGATAGAAGATTGGATAGGATAGACGATATGATAGGATAGAAGATAGGATAGGATAGAGGATAGTAGAGGATTGGGGATAGGATAGGATAGTGGATAGGATAGGATAGAACAGACGATAGAGGATAGTATAGGATAGAGGATATGATAGGATAGAGGATAGGTTACGATAGAGGATAGGATAGAGGATAGGATAGAAGATTGGATAGGGTAGAGGATAGGATATGATAGAGGATAGGATAGGATAGAGGACAGGATAGGATAGAGGATAGGATAGGATAGAGGATAGGATCGGATAGAGGATAGGATAGAGAATAGGATAGGATAGAGGATAGGATAGGATAGAGGATAGGATAGGATAGAGGATACGATATTATAGAGGATAGGATCGGATAGAGGATAGGATAGGGGATTGGATAGGATAGAGTATAGGATAGGATAGAGGATATGATAGGGTAGGGGATAGGATAGAGGATAGGATAGGATAGAGGATAGGATAGGATTGAGGATAGGATAGGATAGTGGATATAATAGGATAGAGCAGACGATAGAGGATAGGATAGAGAATAGGATACGATAGATGATAGTATAGGCTGGAGGATAGTATAGGGTAGAGGATAGGATAGAGAATAGGATAGGATAGAGGATAGGATAGGGTAGATTATAGGATACAGAATAGGATAGGATAGAGGTTAGAATAGGATAGAGGATAGGATAGGGTAGAGGATAGGATAGGATAGGATAGGATAGAGGATAGGATAGGATAGAGGGTAGGATAGGATAGAGAATAGTATAGAATAGATGATATTATAGGATAGACGATAGGATAGGATATAGGATAGGAACGGATATAGGATAGGATAGGGGATTGGATAGGACAGAGGATAGGATAGGATAGAGTATAGGATATTATAGAGGATAGGATAGGGTAGAGGATAGGATAGGATAGAGGATAGGATAGGATAGAGGATAGGATAGGATAGGATAGGATAGAGGATTGGATAGGGGTGAGGATAGGATAGGATAGAGGATAGGATAGGATAGAGGATAGGATCGGATAGAGGATAGGATACGATATAGGATAGGATAGAGGATAGGATAGAGGATTGGATATTATACAGGATATTATAGGATAGAGGATAGGTGAGGATTGAGGATAGGATAGGATAGTGGATATAATAGGATAGAACAGACGATAGAGGATAGGATAGAGAATATGATAAGTTAGATGATAGTATAGGATAGAGGACAGGATAGGGTAGAGGATAGGATAGAGAATAGGACAGGATAGAGGATAGGATAGGATAGAGGGTAGGATCGGATAGAGGATAGGATACGATAGAGGATAGGATACGATAGAGGATAGGATAGGATAGAGGATAGGATAGGATAGGATAGGATAGAGGATTGGATAAGGTTGAGGATAGGATAGGATAGAGGATAGGATAGGATAGAGGATAGGATCGGATAGAGGATAGGATACGGTATAGGACAGGATAGAGGATAGGATAGAGGATTGGATATTATAGAGGATATTACAGGATAGAGGATAGGATAGGATACAGGATAGGATAGGATAGAGGATAGGAGAGGATTGAGGATAGGATAGGATAGTGGATAGGATCGGATAGAGGATAGGATACGATAGAGGATAGGATACGATAGAGGATAGGATACGATAGAGGATCGGATAGAGGATAGGATAGGGGATTGGATAGGATAGAGGATAGGATAGGATAGAGGATAGGATATTATAGAGGATAGGATAGGGTAGAGGATAGGATAGGATAGGATAGATGATAGGATAGGATAGAGGATAGGATAGGATAGAGGATACGATATTATAGAGGATAGGATAGGATAGAGGATTGAATAGGTCATTGGATAGTATAGAAGATTGGAGACGATAGAGGATACTATAGGATAGAGAATTGTATAGGATAGATGATAGGATAGGATAGAGGATAGGATAAGGTAGAGGATAGGATAGAGAATAGGATAGGATAGAGGATAGGATAGGATAGAGGATAGGATCGGATAGAGGATAGGATAGAGAATAGGATAGGATAGAGGATAGGATAGGATAGAGGATAGGATCGGATAGGGGATAGGATACGAGAGAGGATAGGATACGATAGAGGATAGGATATATTAGAGGATAGGATAGAGGATAGGATAGAAGATTGGATAGGATAGAGGATAGGATAGGATAGAGGATAGGATCGGATAGAGGATAGGATAGGTGATTGGGTAGTATGGAGGAGAGGATAGGATAGAGGATAGGATAGAGGATTGGATAGGATAGAGGATATTATAGAATACAGGATAGGATAGGATAGAGGATACGATAATGTAGAGGATAGGATAGGATAGAGGATAGGATAGGGGATTGGATAGGATAGAGGATAGGATAGGATAGAGGATAGGATAGGGTGGAGAACAGGATAGAGAATAGGATAGGATAGAGGATAGGATAGGATAGAGGATAGGATAGGGGATTGGATAGGATAGAGGATAGGATAGGATAGAGGATAGGATAGGATTGACGATAGGATATAATAGAGCAGACGATAGAGGATAGGATAGGATAGAGGCTAGGATAGAGAATAGGGTAGGATAGAGGATAGGATAGGGGATTGGATAGGATAGAGTATGGGATAGGATATAGGATATGATAGGGTAGGGGATAGGATAGAGAATAGTATAGGATAGATGATATTATAGGATAGAGGATAGGATAGGATAGAGGAGAGGATAGGGTAGAGGAATGTATAGAGAATAGGATAGGATAGAGGATAGGATAGGATAGGATAGATGATAGCATAGGATAGAGGATAGGATAGGATTGAGGATAGGATAGGATAGTGGATATAATAGGATAGAGCAGACGATAGAGGATAGGATAGAGAATAGGATCCGATAGATGATAGTATAGGCTGGAGGATAGGATAGGGTAGAGAATAGGATAGAGAATAGGATAGGATAGAGGATAGGATAGGATAGAGGATAGGATAGGGTAGAGTATAGGATACAGAATAGGATAGGATAGAGGTTAGAATAGGATAGAGGATAGGATAGGGTAGAGGATAGGATAGGGTAGGATAGGATAGAGGATAGTATAGGATAGATGATATTATAGGATAGATGGTAGGATAGGATAGAGGATAGGTTAGGATAGATGATAGGATAGGGGATTGGATAGAATAGAGGATAGGATAGTATAGAGGATAGGATACGATAGAGGATAGTATAGGATAGTGGATAGGATAGGATAGAGAATAGTATAGGATAGATGATATTATAGGATAGAGGATATTATAGGATAGAGGATAGGATAGGATAGAGGATAGGATCGGATAGAGGATAGGATAGGGGATTGGATAGTATAGAGGATAGGATAGGATAGAGGATAGGATAGAGGATAGGATCGGTTAGAGGATAGGATACGATAGAGGATAGTATAGGATAGAGGATAGGATAGGATAGAGAATAGTATAGGATAGATGATATTATAGGATAGAGGATAGGATAGGATAGAGGATGGGATGGTATTGAGGATAGGATAGGTGATTGGATAGGATTGAGGATAGGATAGGGTAGAGGATAGGATAGAGAATAGGATAGGATAGAGGATAGGATAGGATAGAGGATAGGAACGGATAGAGGATAGGATAGGGGATTGGATAGGATAGAGGATAGGATAGGATAGAGGATAGGATAGGGAACAGGATTGGATAGAGAATAGTATAGGATAGATGATATTATAGGATAGAGGATAGGATAGGATAGAGGATAGGATCGTATAGAGGATAGGATAGGTGATTGGATAGGATAGAGGATAGGATAGGATAGAGGATAGGATAGAGAATAGGATAGGATAGAGGATAGGATAGGATAGAGGATAGGATCGTATAGAGGATAGGATAGGTGATTGGATAGGATAGAGGATAGGATAGGGTAGAGGATAGGATAGAGAATAGGATAGGATAGAGGATAGGATAGGATAGAGGATAGGATCGGATAGAGAATAGTATAGGATAGATGATATTATAGGATAGAGGATATTATAGGATGGAGGATAGGATAGGATAGAGGATAGGATAGGATAGAAGATAGGATAGGGGATTGGGTAGTATAGAGGATAGGATAGGATAGAGGATAGAATAGGATAGAGGATAGGATAGGGTAGAGGATAGGATAGGATAGAGGATAGGATAGGATAGAGGATAGGATAGGATAGAGGATAGGATCGTATAGAGGATAGGATAGGTGATTGGATAGAATAGAGGATAGGATAGGATAGAGGATAGGATACGATAGAGGATAGTATAGGATAGTGGATAGGATAGGATAGAGAATAGTATAGGATAGATGATATTATAGGATAGAGGATATTATAGGATAGAGGATATTATAGGATAGAGGATAGGATAGGATAGAGGATAGGATCGGATAGAGGATAGGATAGGGGATTGGATAGTATAGAGGATAGGATAGGATAGAGGATAGGATAGAGGATAGGATCGGTTAGAGGATAGGATACGATAGAGGATAGTATAGGATAGAGGATAGGATAGGATAGAGAATAGTATAGGATAGATGATATTATAGGATAGAGGATAGGATAGGATAGAGGATAGGATCGTATAGAGGATAGGATAGGTGATTGGATAGGGTAGAGGATAGGATAGAGAATAGGATAGGATAGAGGATAGGATAGGGTAGAGGATAGGAACGGATAGAGGATAGGATAGGGGATTGGATAGGATAGAGGATAGGATAGGATAGAGGATAGGATAGGGAACAGGATTGGATAGAGAATAGTATAGGATAGATGATATTATAGGATAGAGGATAGGATAGGATAGAGGATAGGATCGTATAGTGGATAGGATAGGTGATTGGATAGGATAGAGGATAGGATAGGATAGAGGATAGGATAGAGAATAGGATAGGATAGAGGATAGGATAGGATAGAGGATAGGATCGTATAGAGGATAGGATAGGTGATTGGATAGGATAGAGGATAGGATAGGGTAGAGGATAGGATAGAGAATAGGATAGGATAGAGGATAGGATAGGATAGAGGATAGGATCGGATAGAGAATAGTATAGGATAGATGATATTATAGGGTAGAGGATATTATAGGATGGAGGATAGGATAGGATAGAGGATAGGATAGGATAGAAGATAGGATAGGGGATTGGGTAGTATAGAGGATAGGATAGGATAGAGGATAGAATAGGATAGAGGATAGGATAGGGTAGAGGATAGGATAGGATAGAGGATAGGATAGGATAGAGGATAGGATAGGATAGAGGATAGGATCGTATAGAGGATAGGATAGGTGATTGGATAGGATAGAGGATAGGATAGGATTGAGGGTAGGATAGGACAGTGGATAGGGTAGGATAGAGCAGACGATAGAGGATAGGATAGATGACAGTATAGGATTGAGGATAGGATAGGGAAGAGGATAGGATAGACAATAGGATAGGATAGAGGATAGGATAGGATAGAGTGTAGGATCGGTTAGAGGATAGGATACGGTAGAGGATAGTATAGGATAGAGGATAGGATAGGATAGGATAGAGAAGAGTATAGGATAGATGATATTATAGGATAGAGGATAGGATAGGATAGAGGATAGGATCGTATAGATAATAGGATAGGTGGTTGGATAGGATAGAGGATAGGATAGGGTAGAGGATAGGATAGATAATAGGATAGGATAGAGGATAGGATAGGATAGAGGATAGGATCGGTTAGAGGATAGGATAGGGGATTGGATAGTATTGAGGATAGGATAGGATAGAGGATAGGATAGGATAGAGGATCGGATAGGATAGAGGATTGGATAGGATAGAGGATAGGATAGGATAGGATGGAGGATAGGATAGGATAGGATAGGGTTGAGGATAGGATAGGATAGTGGATAGGATTGGGGATTGGATAGGATAGAGGATAGGATAGGATAGGATAGATGATACTATAGGATAGAGGATAGGACAGGATTTGGGATAGGATAGGATAGTGGATAGGATAGGGTAGAGCAGACCATAGAGGATAGGATAGAGAATAGGATACAATAGGTGATAGTATAGGATGGAGGATGGGATAGGGTACAGGATAGGATAGAGTATAGGATAGGATAGAGGATAGGATAGGATACAGGATAGGATCGGATAGAGGATAGGATAGGGTAGAGTATAGGATACAGAATAGGATAGGATAGAGGATAGGATCGGATAGAGGATAGGATAGGATAGAGGATAGGATCGTATAGAGGATAGGATAGGTGATTGGATAGGATAGAGGATAGGATAGGATAGAGGATAGGATCGGATAGAGGATAGGATAGGGGATTGGGTAGGATAGAGGATAGGATAGGGTAGAGGATAGGATAGGATAGAGGATAGGATACAGAATAGGATAGGATAGAGGATAAGATAGGATAGAGGATAGGATGGAGAATAGGATAGGATAGAGAATAGTATAGGGTAGATGATATTTTAGGATAGAGGATAGGATAGGATAGAGGATAGGTTCGTATAGAGGATAGGATAGGTAATTGGATAGGATAGATGATAGGATAGGATTGAGGATAGGATAGGATAGAGGATAGGATCGGATAGAGGATAGTATAGGATAAATGATATTATAGGATAGAGGGTAGGATCGGGTAGAGGATAGGATAGAGAATAGGATAGGATAGAGAATAGTATAGGATAGATGATATTATAGGTTAGAGGATAGGATAGGATAGACGATAGGAACGGATAGACGATAGGATAGGGGATTGGATAGGATAGACGATAGGATAGGATAGAGGATAGGATAGGGTAGAGGATAGGATAGGATAGAGGATAGGATAGGATAGAGGATAGGATAGTGTAGAGTATAGGATACAGAATAGGATAGGATAGAGAATAGTATAGGATAGATGATATTATAGGATAGAGGATAGGTTCGGATAGAGGATAGGATAAGGGATTGGGTAGAATAGAGGATCGGATAGGATAGAGGATAGGATAGGGGATTTAATAGAATAGAGGATCGGATACGATAGAGGATAGGATAGGATAGAGGATAGGATAGGGTAGAGTCTAGGATACAGAATAGGATAGGATAGAGGATAGGATAGGATAGAGGATAGGATCGGATAGAGGATAGGATAGGATAGAGGATAGGATAGGATAGAGCAGACGATAGAGGATAGGATAGAGAATAGTATAGGATAGAGGATTGGATCGGATAGAGGATAGGATAGGGGATTGGATAGGATAGAGGATAGGATAGAGGATAGGATAGAGGATTGGATATGATAGAGGATATGATAGGATAGAAGATACGATAGGATAGAGGATAGGAGAGGATTGAGGATAGGATATGATAGTGGATAGGATCGGATAGAGGATAGGATAAAATAGAGGATAGTATAGGATAGAGGACAGGATAGGATACAGAATAGTATAGGATAGATGATATTATAGGATAGAGGATAGGATAGGATACAGGATAGGATAGGGTAGAGGATAGGATAGAGAATAGGATAGGATAGAGAATAGTATAGGACACATGATATTATAGGATAGAGGATAGGATAGGATAGAGGATAGGAACGGATAGAGGATATTATAGGGGATTGGATAGGATAGAGGATAGGATCGGATAGAGGATAGGATAGGATAGAGGATAGGATAGGATAGAGGATAGGATAGGGTAGAGGATAGGATAGAGAATAGGATAGGATATAGGATAGGATAGGATAGAGGATTGGATCGGATAGAGGATAGGATAGGGGATTGGATAGGATAGAGGATAGGATAGGGTAGAGGATAGGATAGGATAGAGGATAGGATAGGATGGAGGATAGGATAGGGTAGAGTATAGGATACAGAATAGGATAGGATAGGATAGAGAATAGTATACGATAGATGATATTATAGGATAGAGGATAGGATAGGGTAGAGGATAATATAGAGAATAGGATAGGATAGATGATAGGATTGGATAGAGGATAGGAACGGATAGAGGATAGGATAGGGGATTGGATAGGATAGAGGATAGGATCGGATAGAGGATAGGATACGATAGAGGATAGTATAGGATAGAGGATAGGATAGCATAGAGAATAGTATAGGGTAAATGATAGTATAGGATAGAGGATAGTATAGGATAGAGGATAGGATAGAGAATAGTATAGGATAGATGATATTATAGGATAGAGGATAGGATAGGTTAGAGGATAGGATAGGGTAGAGGATAGGATAGGGTAGAGGATAGGATAGAGGATAGGATAGGATAGAGGATAGGATAGGGTAGAGGATAGGATAGGATTGAGGATAGGATAGGATAGAGGATAGGATCGGAAAGAGGATAGGATAGGGGACTGGATAGGGTAGAGGATAGGATAGGATAGAGGATATTATAGGATAGAGGATTTAATAGGATAGAGGATACGACATTATAGAGGATAGGATAGGATAGAGAATAGGATCGGATAGAGGATAGGATAGGGGATTGGATAGGATAGAGGATAGGATAGGACACAGGATACGATAAGATAGAGGATATGATAGAGAATAGGACAGGATAGAGGGTAGGATAGGATAGAGGATAGGATAGGATAGAGGATCGGATAGGATAGAGGATAGGATAGGATAGAGGATCGGATAGGATAGAGGATAGGATAGGATAGAGGATAGGATAGGATTGAGGATAGGATAGGATAGAGGATAGGATAGGGTTGAGGATAGGATAGGATTGAGGATAGGATATGATAGTGGATAGGATAGTGTAGAGTATAGGATACAGAATAGGATAGGATAGAGAATAGTATAGGATAGATGATATTATAGGATAGAGGATAGGATAGGTTAGAGGATAGGTTCGGATAGAGGATAGGATAAGGGATTGGGTAGAATAGAGGATCGGATAGGATAGAGGATAGGATAGGGCATTTAATAGAATAGAGGATCGGATAGGATAGAGGATAGGATAGGGTAGAGTCTAGGATAGAGGATAGGATAGGATAGAGGATAGGATCGGATAGAGGATAGGATAGGATAGAGGATAGGATAGGATAGAGCAGACGATAGAGGATAGGCTAGAGAATAGGATAGGATAGAGGATTGGATCGGATAGAGGATAGGATAGGGGATTGGATAGGATACAGGATAGGATAGGGTAGAGGATAGGATAGGATAGAGGATAGGATAGGATGGAGGATAAGATAGGGTAGAGTATAGGATACAGAACAGGATAGGATAGGATAGAGAATAGTATACGATAGATGATATTATAGGATAGAGGATAGGATAGGGTAGAGGATAATATAGAGAATAGGATAGGATAGATGATAGGATAGGATAGAGGATAGGAACGGATAGAGGATAGGATAGGGGATTGGATAGGATAGAGGATAAGATCGGATAGAGGATAGGATACGATAGAGGATAGTATAGGATAGAGGATAGGATAGCATAGAGAATAGTATAGGGTAAATGATAGTATAGGATAGAGGATAGTATAGGATAGAGGATAGGATAGAGAATAGTATAGGATAGATGATATTATAGGATAGAGGATAGGATAGGTTAGAGGATAGGATAGGGTAGAGGATAGGATAGGGTAGAGGATAGGATAGAGGATAGGATAGGATAGAGGATAGGATAGGGTAGAGGATAGGATAGGATTGAGGATAGGATAGGATAGAGGATAGGATCGGAAAGAGGATAGGATAGGGGACTGGATAGGGTAGAGGATAGGATAGGATAGAGGATATTATAGGATAGAGGATTTAATAGGATAGAGGATACGACATTATAGAGGATAGGATAGGATAGAGAATAGGATCGGATAGAGGATAGGATAGGGGATTGGATAGGATAGAGGATAGGATAGGACACAGGATACGATAAGATAGAGGATATGATAGAGAATAGGACAGGATAGAGGATAGGATAGGATAGAGGATAGGATAGGATAGAGGATCGGATAGGATAGAGGATAGGATAGGATAGAGGATCGGATAGGATAGAGGATAGGATAGGATAGAGGATAGGATAGGATTGAGGATAGGATAGGTTAGAGGATAGGATAGGGTGGAGGATAGGATAGGATTGAGGATAGGATATGATAGTGGATAGGATAGGAGATTGGATAGGATAGAGGATAGGATAGGATAGGATAGAGAATAGTATAGGAGAGATGATATTATAGGATAGAGGATAGGATAGGATAGAGGATAGGATCGTATAGAGGATGGTATAGTGTAGAGTATAGGATACAGAATAGGATAGGATAGAGAATAGTATAGGATAGATGATATTATAGGATAGAGGATAGGATAGGTTAGTGGATAGGTTCGGATAGAGGATAGGATAAGGGATTGGGTAGAATAGAGGATCGGATAGGATAGAGGATAGGATAGGGTATTTAATAGAATAGAGGATCGGATAGGATAGAGGATAGGATAGGGTAGAGTCTAGGATAGAGGATAGGATAGGATAGAGGATAGGATCGGATAGAGGATAGGATAGGATAGAGGATAGGATAGGATAGAGCAGACGATAGAGGATAGGCTAGAGAATAGGATAGGATAGAGGATTGGATCGGATAGAGGATAGGATAGGGGATTGGATAGGATACAGGATAGGATAGGGTAGAGGATAGGATAGGATAGAGGATAGGATAGGATGGAGGATAAGATAGGGTAGAGTATAGGATACAGAACAGGATAGGATAGGATAGAGAATAGTATACGATAGATGATATTATAGGATAGAGGATAGGATAGGGTAGAGGATAATATAGAGAATAGGATAGGATAGATGATAGGATAGGATAGAGGATAGGAACGGATAGAGGATAGGATAGGGGATTGGATAGGATAGAGGATAGGATCGGATAGAGGATAGGATACGATAGAGGATAGTATAGGATAGAGGATAGGATAGCATAGAGAATAGTATAGGGTAAATGATAGTATAGGATAGAGGATAGTATAGGATAGAGGATAGGATAGAGAATAGTATAGGATAGATGATATTATAGGATAGAGGATAGGATAGGTTAGAGGATAGGATAGGGTAGAGGATAGGATAGGGTAGAGGATAGGATAGAGGATAGGATAGGATAGAGGATAGGATAGGGTAGAGGATAGGATAGGATTGAGGATAGGACAGGATAGAGGATAGGATCGGAAAGAGGATAGGATAGGGGACTGGATAGGGTAGAGGATAGGATAGGATAGAGGATATTATAGGATAGAGGATTTAATAGGATAGAGGATACGACATTATAGAGGATAGGATAGGATAGAGAATAGGATCGGATAGAGGATAGGATAGGGGATTGGATAGGATAGAGGATAGGATAGGACACAGGATACGATAAGATAGAGGATATGATAGAGAATAGGACAGGATAGAGGATAGGATAGGATAGAGGATAGGATAGGATAGAGGATCGGATAGGATAGAGGATAGGATAGGATAGAGGATCGGATAGGATAGAGGATAGGATAGGATAGAGGATAGGATAGGATTGAGGATAGGATAGGATAGAGGATAGGATAGGGTTGAGGATATTATAGGATTGAGGATAGGATATGATAGTGGATAGGATAGGAGATTGGATAGGATAGAGGATAGGATTGGATAGGATAGAGAATAGTATAGGATAGATGATATTATAGGATAGAGGATAGGATAGGATAGAGGATAGGATCGTATAGAGGATGGTATAGGTGATTGGATAGGATAGAGGATTGGATAGGGTAGATGATAGGATAGAGAATAGGATAGGATAGAGGATAGGATAGGATAGAGGATAGATCGGATAGAGGATAGGATAGGCGATTGGATAGGATCGGATAGAGGATAGGATAGGCGATTGGATAGGGTAGAGTATAGGATAGGATAGAGGATCTTATAGGATAGAGGATTGGATAGGATAGAGGATACCATATTATAGAGGATAGGATAGGACAGAGAATAGGATCGGATAGAGGATAGGATAGGGGATTGGATAGGATAGAGGATAGGATAGGACACAGGATAGGATAAGATAGAGGATATGATAGGATAGAGGATAGGATAGGATAGAGGATAGGATAAGATAGAGGATAGGATAGGATAGGGGACAGGATAGGGTTGAGGATAGGTTAGGATTGAGGATAGGATATGATAGTGGATAGGCTAGGGGATTGGATAGGATAGAGGATAGGATAGGATAGGATAGAGAATAGTATAGGATAGATGATATTATAGGATAGAGGATAGGATAGGATAGAGGATAGGATCGTATAGAGGATGGTATAGGTGATTGGATAGGATAGAGGATAGGATAGGGTAGATGATAGGATAGAGAATACGATAGGATAGAGGATATGATAGGATAGAAGATAGGATAGGGTAGAGGATAGGATAGGATAGGATAGAGGATAGGATAGGGTAGAGGATAGGATAGGATAGAGGATAAGGTAGGATAGAGGATAGGATAGGATAGAGAATAGGATAGGGTAGAGTATAGGATACAGCATAGGATAGGATAGAGGATAGGATATGATAGAGGATAGGATCGGATAGAGGATAGGATACGATAGAGGATAGTATAGGATAGAGGATAGGATCGTATAGAGGATAGGATAGGTGATTGGATAGGATAGAGGATAGGATAGGATAGAGGATAGGATCGGATAGAGGATAGGATAGGGGATTGGGTAGGATAGAGGATAGGATAGGGTAGAGGATAGGATAGGATAGGATAGCGGATAGGATAAAATGGAGTATAGGATAGAATTGAGGATAGGATATGGTTGAGGATAGGATAGGATAGAGGATAGGATAGAAGATATAATAGAGGATAGGATAGAGGATAGGATAGAGGATTGGATAGGATAGAGGATATTATAGGATAGAGGATAGGATAGGGTAGAGGATAGGATCGTATAGAGGATAGGATAGGGGATTGGATAGGATAGAGGATAGAATAGGGTAGATGATAGGATAGAGAATAGGACAGGATAGAGGATAGGATCGCATAGAGGATAGGATAGAGGATAGGATAGAGGATTGGATAGGATAGAGGAAATTATAGGATAGAGGATAGGATAGGATAGAGGATAGGATCGGATAGAGGATAGGATAGGGGATTGGGTAGTATAGAGGATAGGATAGGATAGAGGATAGGATAGTGTAGAGGATAGAACAGGATAGAGAATCGTATAGGATAGAGGATGGGATAGGATAGAGGATAGGATCGGATAGAGGATAGGATAGTGGATTGGATAGGGTAGAGGATAGGATAGGATAGAGGATATTATAGGATAGAGGATAGGATAGGATAGAGGATATTATATTATAGAGGATAGGATAGGATAGCGGATAGGATAAAATGGAGTATAGAATAGGATTGAGGATAGGATATGGTTGAGGATAGGATAGGATAGAGGATAGGATAGAGGATAGGATACAGGATTGGATAGGATAGAGGATATTATAGGATAGAGGATAGGATAGGATAGAGGATAGGATAGGGTAGATTTTAGAATACAGAATAGGATAGGATAGTATAGAGAATAGTATTCGATAGATGATATTATAGGATAGAGGATAGCATAGGGTAGAAGATAGGATAGTGGATAGGATAGGATGGAGGATAGGATAGGGTAGAGGATAGGATAGAGGACAGGATAGGATAGGGGATAGGATAGGGTAGAGGATAGGATAGAATAGAGGATAGGATAGGGTAGATTTTAGAATACAGAATAGGATAGGATAGTATAGAGAATAGTATTCGATAGATGATATTATAGGATAGAGGATAGGATAGGGTAGAAGATAGGATAGAGAATAGGATAGGATAGATGATATTATAGTATAGAGGATAGGATAGGATAGAGGATAGGATAGGGGATTGGATTGGAGAGAGGATAGGATAGGATAGGGAAAAGGATAGGGTAGAGGATAGGATAGAGAATAGTATAGGATAGTGGATAGGATAGGATAGAGGATAGGATAGGGTAGAGGATAGGATAGAGGACAGGATAGGATAGGGGATAAGATAGGGTAGAGGATAGGAAAGAGAATAGTATAGGATAGTGGATAGGATAGGATAGAGGATAGGATAGGGTAGAGAATAGGATAGGATAAAGGATAGGATAGGATAGAGGATAGGATAGAGGATAGGATAGAGGATAGGATAGAGGATTGGAAAGGATAGAGGATTGGATATGAGAGAGGATATTACAGGATAGATGATAGGATAGGATATAGAATAGTGGATAGGATAGTGTAGAACAGAAAATAGAGGATAGGACAGAGAATAGAATAGGTTAGATGATAGTATAGGATAGAGGATAGGATAGAGGATTGGATAGGATAGAGGAAACTATAGGATAGAGGATAGGATAGGATAGAGGATAGGATAGGGTAGAGGATAGAACAGGATAGAGAATCGTATAGGATAGAGGATGGGATAGGATAGAGGATAGGATCGGATAGAGGATAGGATAGTGGATTGGATAGGATAGAGGATATTATAGGATAGAGGATAGGATAGGATAGAGGATAGGATATTATAGAGGATAGGATAGGATAGAGGATAGGATAGAGGATTGGATAGGATAGAGGATATTATAGGATAGAGGATAGGATAGGATAGAGGATAGGATAGGATAGAGGGTAGGATAGGATAGAGGATAGGATCGGATAGAGGATAGGATAGGATTGAGGATAGGATAGGATAATGGATAGTATAGGATAGAGGATAGGATAGGATAGAGAGTAGTATAGGATAGATGATATTATAGGATAGAGGATAGGATAGGATAGAGGATAGGATCGGATAGAGGATAGGATAGGGTAGAGGATAGAATAGAGAATAGGATAGGATAGTAGATAGGATAGGATAGAACAGACGATAGAGGATAGGATAGAGAATAGGATAGGTTAGATGATAGTATAGTATAGAGGATAGGATAGGATAGAGGATAGGATAGGATAGAGGATAGGATAGGATAGAGGATAGTATAGGATAGAGGATAGGATAGGATAGAGAATAGTATAGGATAGATGATATTATAGGATAGAGGATGGGATAGGATAGAGGATAGGATCGGATAGAGGATATGATAGGTGATTGGATAGGATAGAGGATAGGAGACGATAGAGGATGGTATAGTATAGATAGGATAGTATAGAACAGACAATAGAGGATAGGATAGAGAATAGAATAGGTTAGATGATAGTATAGGATAGAGGATAGGATAGAGGATACGATATTATACAGGATAGGATAGGATAGAGGATTGGATTGGGGATTGGATAGGATAGAAGATAGGAGACGATAGAGGATAGTATAGGATAGAGGATAAGATAGGATAGAGAATAGTATAGGATAGCTGATATTATAGGATAGAGGATAGGATAGGATAGAGGATAGGATCGGATAGAGGATAGGATAGGGTAGAGGATAGGATAGAGAATAGGATAGGATAGTAGATAGGATAGGATAGAACAGACGATAGAGGATAGGATAGAGAATAGGATAGGTTAGATGATAGTATAGGATAGAGGATAGGATAGGATAGAGGATAGGATAGGATAGAGGATAGGATAGGATAGAGGATAGGATAGGATAGAGGATAGTATAGGATAGAGGATAGGATAGGATAGAGAATAGTATAGGATAGATGATATTATAGGATAGAGGATAGGATAGGTTAGAGGATAGGTTCGGATAGAGGATAGGATAGGGTATTTAATAGAATAGAGGATCGGATAGGATAGGGGATAGGATAGGGTAGAGGATAGGAAAGAGAATAGTATAGGATAGTGGATAGGATAGGATAGAGGATAGGATAGGGTAGAGAATAGGATAGGATAAAGGATAGGATAGGATAGAGGATAGGATAGAGATTAGGATAGAGGATAGGATAGAGGATTGGATAGGATAGAGGATATTATAGGATAGAGGATAGGATAGGATAGAGGATAGGATAGAATAGAGGATAGGATAGGGTAGATTTTAGAATACAGAATAGGATAGGATAGTATAGAGAATAGTATTCGATAGATGATATTATAGGATAGAGGATAGGATAGGGTAGAAGATAGGATAGAGAATAGGATAGGATAGAGGATAGGATAGGATAGAGGATAGGATCGGATAGTGGATAGGATACGATAGAGGATAGTATAGGATAGATGATATTATAGTATAGAGGATAGGATAGGATAGAGGATAGGATAGGGGATTGGATTGGAGAGAGGATAGGATAGGATAGGGAAAAGGATAGGGTAGAGGATAGGATAGAGAATAGTATAGGATAGTGGATAGGATAGGATAGAGGATAGGATAGGGTAGAGGATAGGATAGAGGACAGGATAGGATAGGGGATAGGATAGGGTAGAGGATAGGAAAGAGAATAGTATAGGATAGTGGATAGGATAGGATAGAGGATAGGATAGGGTAGAGAAGAGGATAGGATAAAGGATAGGATAGGATAGAGGATACGATAGAGGATAGGATAGAGGATAGGATAGAGGATTGGATATGAGAGAGGATATTACAGGATATATGATAGGATAGGATATAGGGTAGTGGATAGGATAGTATAGAACAGAAAATAGAGGATAGGACAGAGAATAGAATAGGTTAGATGATAGTATAGGATAGAGGATAGGATAGATGATACGATATTATAGAGGATAGGATAGGATAGAGGATTGGTTTGGGGATTGGATAGGATAGAAGATAGGAGACGATAGAGGATAGTATTAGATAGGGGATAAAATAGGATAGAGAATAGTATAGGATAGATGATATTATAGGATAGAGGATAGGATAGGATAGAGGATAGGATCGGATAGAGGATAGGATAGGGGATTTGATAGGATAGAGGATAGGATAGGATAGAGGATATGATAGGGTAGAGGATAGGATAGAGAATAGGATTGGATAGAGGATGGGATAGGATAGAGAATAGTATAGGATAGATGATATTATAGGATAGAGGATAGGATAGGATAGAGGATAGGATCGGATAGAGGATAGGATAGGTGATTGGATAGGATAGAGGATAGGAGACGATAGAGGATGGTATAGGATAGAGGATAATATAGGATAGAAAATAGTATAGGATAGATGATATTATAGGATAGAGGATAGGATGGGATAGAGGATAGGAACGGATGGAGGATAGGATAGGGGATTGGATAGGATAGAGGATAGGATAGGATAGGGTATAGGATAGGGTAGAGGATAGGATAGAGAATAGTATAGGATTGTGGATAGGATAGGATAGAGGATAGGATAGGGTAGAGGATAGGATAGAGAATAGGACAGGATATAGGATAGGATAGGATAGAGGATAGGATCGGATAGAGGATAGGATAGGATAGAGGATAGGATCGCATAGAGGATAGGATACAGGATAGGATAGAGGATTGGATAGGATAGAGGAAATTATAGGATAGAGGATAGGATAGGATAGAGGATAGGATCGGATAGAGGATAGGATAGGGGATTGGGTAGTATAGAGGATAGGATAGGATAGAGGATAGGATAGGGTAGAGGATAGAACAGGATAGAGAATCGTATAGGATAGAGGATGGTATAGGATAGAGGATAAGATAGGATAGAAAATAGTATAGGATAGACGATATTATAGGATAGAGGATAGGATGGGTTAGAGGATAGGATAGGATAGGGTATAGGATAGGGTAGAGGATAGGATAGAGAATAGTATAGGATAGTGGATAGGATAGGATAGAGGATAGGATAGGGTAGAGGATAGGATAGAGGACAGGATAGGATAGGGGATAGGATAGGGTAGAGGATAGGAAAGAGAATAGTATAGGATAGTGGATAGGATAGGATAGAGGATAGGATAGGGTAGAGTATAGGATAGGATAAAGGATAGGATAGGATAGAGGATAGGATAGAGGATAGGATAGAGGATTGGATAGGATAGAGGATTGGATATGAGAGAGGATATTACAGGATAGATGATAGGATAGGATATAGGATAGTGGATAGGATAGTATAGAACAGAAAATAGAGGATAGGACAGAGAATAGAATAGGTTAGATGATAGTATAGGATAGAGGATAGGATAGAGGATTGGATAGGATAGAGGAAACTATAGGATAGAGGATAGGATAGGACAGAGGATAGGATCGGATAGAGGATAGGATAGGGGATTGGGTAGTATAGAGGATAGGATAGGATAGAGGATAGGATAGGGTAGAGGATAGAACAGGATAGAGAATCGTATAGGATAGAGGATGGGATAGGATAGAGGATAGGATCGGATAGAGGATAGGATAGTGGATTGGATAGGATAGAGGATATTATAGGATAGAGGATAGGATAGGATAGAGGATAGGATATTATAGAGGATAGGATAGGATAGAGGATAGGATAGGATAGCGGATAGGATAAAATGGAGTATAGGATTGGATTGAGGATAGGATAGGGTATAGGATAGGATAAAGGATAGGATAGGATAGAGGATAGGATAGAGGATAGGATAGAGGATTGGATAGGATAGAGGATTGGATATGAGAGAGGATATTACAGGATAGATGATAGGATAGGATATAGGATAGTGGATAGGATAGTATAGAACAGAAAATAGAGGATAGGACAGAGAATAGAATAGGTTAGATGATAGTATAGGATAGAGGATAGGATAGAGGATTGGATAGGATAGAGGAAACTATAGGATAGAGGATAGGATAGGATAGAGGATGGTATAGGATAGAGGATAAGATAGGATAGAAAATAGTATAGGATAGACGATATTATAGGATAGAGGATAGGATGGGATAGAGGATAGGATAGGATAGGGTATAGGATAGGGTAGAGGATAGGATAGAGAATAGTATAGGATAGTGGATAGGATAGGATAGAGGATAGGATAGGGTATAGGATAGGATAAAGGATAGGATAGGATAGAGGATAGGATAGAGGATAGGATAGAGGATTGGATAGGATAGAGGATTGGATATGAGAGAGGATATTACAGGATAGATGATAGGATAGGATATAGGATAGTGGATAGGATAGTATAGAACAGAAAATAGAGGATAGGACAGAGAATAGAATAGGTTAGATGATAGTATAGGATAGAGGATAGGATAGAGGATTGGATAGGATAGAGGAAACTATAGGATAGAGGATAGGATAGGATAGAGGATAGGATCGGATAGAGGATAGGATAGGGGATTGGGTAGTATAGAGGATAGGATAGGATAGAGGATAGGATAGGGTAGAGGATAGAACAGGATAGAGAATCGTATAGGATAGAGGATGGGATAGGATAGAGGATAGGATCGGATAGAGGATAGGATAGTGGATTGGATAGGATAGAGGATATTATAGGATAGAGGATAGGATAGGATAGAGGATAGGATATTATAGAGGATAGGATAGGATAGAGGATAGGATAGGATAGCGGATAGGATAAAATGGAGTATAGGATAGGATTGAGGATAGGATATGGTTGAGGATAGGATAGGATAGAGGATAGGATAGAGGATAGGATAGAGGATAGGATAGAGGATTGGATAGGATAGAGGATATTATAGGATAGAGGATAGGATAGGATAGAGGATAGGATAGGATAGAGGGTAGGATAGGATAGAGGATAGGATCGGATAGAGGATAGGATAGGATTGAGGATAGGATAGGATAATGGATAGTATAGGATAGAGGATAGGATAGGATAGAGAATAGTATAGGATAGATGATATTATAGGATAGAGGATAGGATAGGATAGAGGATAGGATCGGATAGAGGATAGGATAGGGTAGAGGATAGGATAGAGAATAGGATAGGATAGTAGATAGGATAGGATAGAACAGACGATAGAGGATAGGATAGAGAATAGGATAGGTTAGATGATAGTATAGGATAGAGGATAGGATAGGATAGAGGATAGGATAGGATAGAGGATAGGATAGGATAGAGGATAGTATAGGATAGAGGATAGGATAGGATAGAGAATAGTATAGGATAGATGATATTATAGGATAGAGGATGGGATAGGATAGAGGATAGGATCGGATAGAGGATATGATAGGTGATTGGATAGGATAGAGGATAGGAGACGATAGAGGATGGTATAGTATAGATAGGATAGTATAGAACAGACAATAGAGGATAGGATAGAGAATAGAATAGGTTAGATGATAGTATAGGATAGAGGATAGGATAGAGGATACGATATTATACAGGATAGGATAGGATAGAGGATTGGATTGGGGATTGGATAGGATAGAAGATAGGAGACGATAGAGGATAGTATAGGATAGAGGATAAGATAGGATAGAGAATAGTATAGGATAGATGATATTATAGGATAGAGGATAGGATAGGATAGAGGATAGGATCGGATAGAGGATAGGATAGGGTAGAGGATAGGATAGAGAATAGGATAGGATAGAGGATAGGATAGGATAGAGGATAGTATAGGATAGAGGATAGGATAGGATAGAGAATAGTATAGGATAGATGATATTATAGGATAGAGGATGGGATAGGATAGAGGATAGGATCGGATAGAGGATATGATAGGTGATTGGATAGGATAGAGGATAGGAGACGATAGAGGATGGTATAGTATAGATAGGATAGTATAGAACAGACAATAGAGGATAGGATAGAGAATAGAATAGGTTAGATGATAGTATAGGATAGAGGATAGGATAGAGGATACGATATTATACAGGATAGGATAGGATAGAGGATTGGATTGGGGATTGGATAGGATAGAAGATAGGAGACGATAGAGGATAGTATAGGATAGAGGATAAGATAGGATAGAGAATAGTATAGGATAGATGATATTATAGGATAGAGGATAGGATAGGATAGAGGATAGGATCGGATAGAGGATAGGATAGGGTAGAGGATAGGATAGAGAATAGGATAGGATAGTAGATAGGATAGGATAGAACAGACGATAGAGGATAGGATAGAGAATAGGATAGGATAGAGTATTGGATCGGATAGAGGATAGGATAGGGGATTGGATAGGATACAGGATAGGATAGGATAGAGGATAGGATAGGATGGAGGATAAGATAGGGTAGAGTATAGGATACAGAACAGGATAGGATAGGATAGAGAATAGTATACGATAGATGATATTATAGGATAGAGGATAGGATAGGGTAGAGGATAATATAGAGAATAGGATAGGATACAGGATAGGATAGGATAGAGGATAGGAACGGATAGAGGATAGGATAGGGGATTGGATAGGATAGAGGATAGGATCGGATAGAGGATAGGATACGATAGAGGATAGTATAGGATAGAGGATAGGATAGCATAGAGAATAGTATAGGGTAAATGATATTATAGGAAAGAGGATAGTATAGGATAGAGAATAGGATAGAGAATAGTATAGGATAGATGATATTATAGGATAGAGAATAGGATAGGTTAGAGGATAGGATAGGGTAGAGGATAGGATAGGGTAGAGGATAGGATAGAGGATAGGATAGGATAGAGGATAGGATAGGGTAGAGGATAGGATAGGATAGAGGATAGGATAGGGTAGAGTATAGGATACAGCATAGGATAGGATAGAGGATAGGATATGATAGAGGATAGGATCGGATAGAGGATAGGATATGATAGAGGATAGGATCGGATAGAGGATAGGATACGATAGAGGATAGTATAGGATAGAGGAGAGGATCGGATAGAGGATAGGATAGGGGATTGGATAGGATAGAGGATAGGATAGGACACAGGATAGGATAGGATAGAGGATAGGATAGGATAGAGGATAGGATAGGATAGGATAGAGGATAGGATAGGATAGAGGATAGGATAGGGTTGAGGATAGGATAGGAGTGAGGACAGGATATGATTGTGGATAGGATAGGGGATTGGATAGGATAGAGGATAGGATGCAGAATAGTATAGGATAGAGGATAGGATAGGATAGAGGATAGGATAGGATAGAGGATAGGATATTATAGAGGATAGGATAGGATAGGATAGCGGATAGGATAAAATGGAGTATAGGATAGAATTGAGGATAGGATATGGTTGAGGATAGGATAGGATAGAGGATAGGATGGGGACCTAGGGGATATGGGCTTGGCAGTGGTGACTCGGATCCACTGCTAGGTATGCCACAGTGGTGGCGGTCATATTCCTAAAATCCACCACGCTCCACCTCCTCGCGGTGGTCCCTGGGCACTCACGACTGTGGGTGGCTAACGGAGCGGGGGGTACGCGGCAGGAAGTAGCCTCGACGATGTGCGAGGCAATGCCGGCGGGATCTTCGGATCCTGGTAGGGGCACCCTTGCCGGTAAGGTTCGCACGGAGGGGCGAAAACTGCCGAGTTGGGACGGGATTTTCGGTGACGGACCAGGGCAAGGCTGGGTGTTTCACAAAATTGACATGGACGGCACAAAGGAAAAGAGTTTAGTTTACGGTGCAGGGGAGGGATACCCCAGTACCGGCGCGACTGTTGGTGGGCGAGCAGGCCACAGCGCGTCGTTATCCAACGACTGCGAGCCGAAGGTGGTGGACCACTGGGCCCCTTCGGAGGTAAATACTACCAGCGAAGCTGTGGTGACGGAAACGTCATCACAGATTTCGGGAGATTCGGACGCGGGCGTGTCGCGCGCGGGAGCCGAGATGCGGGGGGCGGACGGAGCTCCGACGGGGAAGCGGCCCCGGCTGGAGCCGTCCGTGGCAGGAGGGGGGCTGCAGACGCGCAGCGGGAGGGTCGTCGGGGGGACCCCTGAGGAGGGCTCCTCGGGGGCGGGTGCTGAGCAGGTGCTCAGCGACCGCGCCGAGAGGGGCCAGCTCCGCAAAATCGCGGAGCTAATGGAGTCCGCGGGGAAGCTGCCGACGGCGCAGCTGGTGGAGGAGGTGGAGGACGCGATGAGACGTGTGGAGGGCGTCTCCACCGTCTCCAGGGGCCTCAAGGGCAATTTTGCCAAGGAGCTCAGGGATTGCTCCGCGCTGGCCAGGGCCTATTGCACTACGCTGGTGCAGCGGGCATACACTGGCACGGCGTGGGGCAATAGCCAGGAGGTCGCCCGTCTCCGCCAACAGACCGAGGCCCTCGCCAAGGAGGTACAGGACCTCCGAGCGAGGCTTCGCGTCGCGGAGGCGGAGAAGCGGGCGGTCGCGGGAAAGACGGCCCCTGGGGCGGTACCCTCCGCCTCCTCAGGCGGGACCGCGGGGACGGGACCGGCGGCGGAAGCGGCGACGCGGGCGGCGGAGGGGGCGGGGGTACTGGACCCTCAGGCCCTTCTCCTCCGCGTCGACGCGATGGTGGCGGCCAGGAATGCCGAGCTGGAAACGAGAATGGAGAATCGTTTCCGGGCAATCCTGGCCGGGATGGTTCCGGCTCTCCAGGGCAGGGGGGGAGGGACGCGCGATGCCCCGCCGGTGGCTTCTCCGCCGGCGGTGGTCGAAACCAAGAGGACTGGGCCGGTGGTGGTGTCCAGCGCCGGGGTGGTGCCACCCGTGGACATCCCGCCCCCGGTCGACCCAGCCTCCTGGTCGGTGGCGAAGTCGAAGTCCGCGAGGAAGGCGGAGAGGAGGCGGGCAGCGGCGGAGGAGAGGGCGGCCATAGCCCTCGCCGCCGAGTTGGCGGCCGCTGCTTCGGCGAAACGGAGGACGGCGACCGGGGGTTCGGCGGTCGGCACGCGAAAGGGGGCCGGCGCGATCACGGCGAAGCCGTCAAGTGGGAGGGTTGTTGCCCTGGGGCGCGCCCCCAAGTCCGGGGCCGTGGCGATCACGATCCCCGAGAGCTGTAAGCTCACCTACGCGGGAGTGATCGCCAGGGCCAGAGAGGCAATAGACCTCAAGGCGCTGGGGATTGAGTCGGGGGTGCTCCCCAGGAGGACCAAGACGGGGGGGATCCTCCTGGAGGTAAAGGGCCCGGAGGGCCAAGAGAAGGCACGGGCCCTCTCCACGAGGGTCTCTGAGGCCTTACAAGGGACTGGGGTTAAAGTCGTCCAGGCCGTCAAGCGAGGCGAGTTGCGCGTCGCTGGCCTGGACGACTCGGTTAGCGCAAGGGAGGTCGCGGCGGCACTTGCGGCTGCGGGGGGGTGCTCGGAGGCCGAGTTCCGGGTCGGAGAGATCCGGAGGTCCGCCTCTGAGCGGGTGCTGGGCTCCTGTTGGGCCCAGGGCCCCCTCGCGGCCGTCAGGAAGGTGGTGGCGGGGGGCCGGCTGCTGGTCGGCTGGTCCTCGGCGCGGGTGGAGGCACTGAGGGAGCGACCCCTTCAGTGCTTCCGCTGCTTGGAGACGGGGCACACGCGGTCGACCTGTAAAAGCACGGTCGACAGGAGCGCGAGGTGCTATCGGTGCGGTGCGACCGAGCACCGCGCCTCGGCCTGTGGGGCTGCCCCCAGATGCCCGCTCTGCGCGGATCTGGGGAGGCCCTCGAACCACAGGTTCGGGGCCAAAGCGTGTGCCCCGGCTCCGAGGAGGGGTCGCGCGGCGGTGAAGGGAAGAGGGGAAAAGTCGGCGGCTGCACCCGCGCAGCAGCAGCCGACTACACCGGGGGCCCAGTCCCACCAGGGGGGGGAGCCTGCAGAGCAAATGTCAGGGTAGGCTGTTTTCAGGCCTATTCCGGTTCTGCAGGCGAACCTCAACCACTCGCGTGCGGCCCAGGACTTGTTTGTCCAGGCCGTGCGCGGGCGGGGGACTGGGTTGGCAGTGGCGGCGGAGCCGTACTCCGTTCCCGATCACCCCTTCTGGGTGGGGGACGAGGCCGGCTCCGTCGCCATAGTGGCGGAGGGCCGCCGCGGGTCCCCGTCGATCTCCCTTCTGGAGAGAGGCGAGGGATTCGTGGCGGTGCGGTGGGGGGACATCGCGGTCGTCGGAGTTTATATCTCGCCGAACCGTGGCCTCGATCATTTTCGGGGGTTCCTGGGCGGGCTGAGTAGCTGCATCGCGCGGTGCAGCGCCCGTCCGGTTCTCGTCCTGGGAGACTTCAATGCCCACGCGGTATCGTGGGGGAGTCCCAGGACGACCACTAGGGGAAGCGAGGTGTTAGACTGGGCGTCCGGCCTGGATCTCCGGTTGATTAACCGGGGATCCACGCCGACGTGCGTGCGGCCGCAGGGTGTCTCTATTGTCGATCTGACATGGGGGACGCCGTCGGCCGTGCGCCGAGTGTCGGGATGGAGGGTGGCGGAAGAACTAGAGCTGGCCTCTGACCACACGCCCATAGTCATGGACGTGTGGCCCGCCGCCCTCTACGCGCGGGATTCCCGGCACGGCCAGGTGGACCGACGGCCGCGATGGGCGTGGAACAGGGCGGACGAGGACCTGTTCCGGGCCGCTGTCGCCGCGGTAACGTGGGGGGGGCCCCAGCCGGCTGGGGGGGCACCGGCGCGCGGGGCGGAGCGGCTCCGGGAGGTGATGACGGCGGTGTGCGACACCGCGGTGCCCCGGAGCCGGTCCGACCATAGAAGGGCGGCATACTGGTGGTCCGCGGGCATTGCAGAGCTTCGGCGTGCCTGCAATGCCGCGCGGCGCCAGTATGGCCGAGCGCGCAGGAGGCGCGACGACGAGGAGGCGAGGCTCCACGGGGAGTACCGAGCCGCGCTCGGGGCTCTCCGGAGGGCCATCGCGAAGGCCAAGGCGGACGCGTGGTCGGAGCTCGTCGGCACGGTGGACGCGGATCCGTGGGGGCGCCCGTATAAGCTTGTAATGAGCAAGCTGCGCGCGTGGGCCCCCCCACTGACGGAATCGATGGACCCTCCCTTACTCGAGGAGGTGGTGACGTCTCTCTTCCCGCGTGAGGGGGGACAGCGACACCGCCTCCATCCGGGCCAGGAGCCTCTCTCCTGGTCCGCGGAGTGGGAGGTGTCAGCCGGCGAGCTCGGGGAGGCGGTGACCAGGGCCCGTCGGGTGGGCCGCAAGGCCCCGGGTCCTGACGGGGTGTCGGGCCGCGCGTTGGTCTTGGCATTGGAGGGGGGGCTCGCTCCCGAACTCAGGCGGCTGTTCAACAGTTGTCTGAGGGAGGGAGTGTTCCCCCCACTATGGAAGTCGGGCAGGCTGGTCCTCCTTCCAAAGGCGGGCAAGTCCCGGGACTCGCCCTCCGGGTACCGGCCAATTTGCTTGCTGGACGAGGCGGGGAAGTTGTTCGAGCGCGTTCTCGTTGGACGCCTCGTCCGGCACCTGTCGGGGGGAGGAGTCCCCGATCTGAGCGAGGCGCAGTTCGGCTTCCGGGGGGGTCTCTCCACCGTCGACGCAATTCGGCGGGTGGGGGCTCTCTCGGGGGCCTGTACGGAGGGGGGCGGTGTTGCGTTGGCGATCTCCTTGGATATCGCCAACGCGTTCAACACCGTCCCCTGGGATAGAATTTCGGAGGCCCTGGTCTTCCACCAGGTGCCTCCGTACCTTAGGAGGGTGATCGGGGACTATCTCTCCGACAGGAGCATAGAATATCCTGGCCGGTACGGGATGATTCGCAGGAGCGTCGTGCGGGGGGTTCCACAGGGCTCGGTGTTGGGCCCGTTGCTGTGGAGCCTCGCGTACGACAGCGTCCTGCGGGAGGGGATGCCTCCCGGTGTCAGCCTAACGTGTTACGCCGACGACACGTTGGTGCTTGCCACCGGGAGGTATACGAAGGAGGCCGTCTGCCTGGCGGAGCGCGGCGCGTGGCGCGCGGTACGCGCGATCCGGTCTCTGGGCCTAGAGGTGTCCGTCGCTAAGACCAGGGCCATGTGGTTTTACCACCGGGCCCGGCTGGCGGCGCCTCCCCAGTGCTGGATCGCCGTGGGGGGGGGAGCGGTCGAGGTCGGGTTCCAGATGCGGTACCTGGGACTCGAGCTCGACGGCCTGTGGCGTTTCTGCCGCCACATCGAGTCGCTAGTGCCCCGGGCGGAGAGGGCGACCGCTGCGCTCGGTCGTCTTCTCCCGAATCTCGGGGGACCCTGTGGACGGGTGCGTCGCCTGTTCGCGGTGGTGGTGCGGGTTTTAGTCCTGTACGGAGCCCCTGTGTGGGCGTACGATGTCTTGGTCGGGGGGCGTAGCGGTGTGCGAGCACTGCTGCGCCGAATCGAGCGCAGGCTGGCCATTGGCATCGTGCGGGGGTATCGCACCATCTCTTACGCGACGGCGATGGTGATGTCGGGGCTTATCCCCCTCGAGCTGGAGGCCCGCGTGTTGTCGGACGTACACGGGTACGCCAGGGACCTCCAGCGGAGGGGGATGGCTCCGGATCAGGTGGCGCTCGATGTGGCGGAGTACAGGGGCCGCGCTCGGCGGGCCGCCGCCCGGGAATGGCGCGAAAGCCTTCACGGGACGGAGGAAGGAGGGAGGCGGGCCGTTCGGGCCATCCTCCCCGTGTTCGACCGGTGGAACAGGGGATGGATGGGGCATAGGGTCTCCTACCGAGTGACGCAGGTGATGACCGGGCACGGTTGCTTCGGTGTGTACCTGTGTCGCATCGGGCGGGAGGCCGAGGAGGCGTGTCACCACTGCGGCGAGTCGCGGGACACGGCGCAGCACACTCTGGAGGAGTGTCCAGCGTGGGCGGGTGAGCGCCGTGCTCTGCGGCGCGCAGTGGGCCATGACCTCTCGCTTCCGGCTGTCGTCTCGGCGGCAGCGGGCAGCGAGGGGGCGTGGAGAGGGTTCGCCTCCTTCTGTGAGCAGGTAATGCTGCAGAAGGAGGCTGCGGAACGGGGTCGTGAGCGAAATCACGATCCCGGCCGAAGGGGTGGGAGAAGGAGACGCAGGGCACGCCCCGGGGGCGTGCCTCCGTTGCGGCGTCCTTAACGCGGGCGGGGGCGCCCTTGGTGATCTCGAGGCGGGGGACCGACGGTCTCCTTATACTCGGTTGCCAATGGCGTCCCCGGAGGCCGTCGGACGTCTTGGGCGGGGGCCCGGACGTCCATCGGGCGGCCTAAATGGGGGGGAAGGCTTCACGTCGTCCGTTGCGTGGCGCCTTCGGATAGAGTAGGATAGGGTGGAGGCCGCGTCCCCCACCCAGGGAGGAATGCTAAGGCGGGGGCACACCGGATAGACATGCGCGCGCGGACCACGGGTGCCCCCAGGAGCCTAGGGACGGACGGGGAGGAGTTAGTGGGTATACTCGGCATTGCACCCACCAGCCGAGGAGTCCCACATAACCCGGCCCACTCCCCCCCGGGAGGGGTCGGGTATCCGTAATAGTGATTACCTCCTCGGAAAAAAAAAAAAAAAAAAAAAAAAAAAAAAAAAAAAAAAAAGGATAGAGGATAGGATAGAAGATATAATAGAGGATAGGATAGAGGATAGGATAGAGGATTGGATAGGATAGAGGATATTATAGGATAGAGGATAGGATAGGGTAGAGGATAGGATCGTATAGAGGATAGGATAGGTGATTGGATAGGATAGAGGATAGGATAGGGTAGATGATAGGATAGAGAATAGGACAGGATAGAGGATAGGATCGCATAGAGGATAGGATAGAGGATAGGATAGAGGATTGGATAGGATAGAGGAAATTATAGGATAGAGGATAGGATAGGATAGAGGATAGGATCGGATAGAGGATAGGATAGGGGATTGGGTAGTATAGAGGATAGGATAGGATAGAGGATAGGATAGGGTAGAGGATAGAACAGGATAGAGAATCGTATAGGATAGAGGATGGGATAGGATAGAGGATAGGATCGGATAGAGGATAGGATAGTGGATTAGATAGGGTAGAGGATAGGATAGGGTAGAGGATAGGATAGAGAATAGGATAGGATAGAGGATAGGATAGGATAGAGGATAGGATCGGATAGAGGATAGGATAGGGGATTGGATAGGATAGAGGATATGATAGGATAGAAGATAGCATAGGATAGAGGATAGAAACGGATGGAGGATAGGATAGGGGATTGGATAGAATAGAGGACAGGATAGGATAGGGGATAGGATAGGGTAGAGGATAGGAAAGAGAATAGTATATGATAGGGGATTGGATAGGATAGAGGATAGGATAGGCTAGAGGATAGGATAGGGAAGAGGATAGGATCGGATAGAGGATAGGATAGGGGATTGGGTAGTATAGAGGATAGGATAGGATAGAGGATAGGATAGGGTAGAGGACAGAACAGGATAGAGAATCGTATAGGATAGAGGATGGGATAGGATAGAGGATAGGATCGGATAGAGGATAGGATAGTGGATTGGATAGGGTAGAGGATAGGATAGGATAGAGGATATTATAGGATAGAGGATAGGATAGGATAGAGGATTGGATATTATAGAGGATAGGATAGGATAGGATAGGGTATAGGATAGGGTAGAGGATAGGATAGGGTAGAGGATAGGATAAAGAATAGGACAGGATATAGGATAGGATAGGATAGAGGATAGGATCGGATAGAGGATAGGATAGGGGATTGGATAGGATAGAGGATAGGATAGGCTAGAGGATAGGATAGGGAAGAGGATAGGATAGAGAATAGGATAGGATAGAGGATAGGATAGGATAGAGGATAGGATCGCATAGAGGATAGGATAGAGGATAGGATAGAGGATTGGATAGGATAGAGGAAATTATAGGATAGAGGATAGGATAGGATAGAGGATAGGATCGGATAGAGGATAGGATAGGGGATTGGGTAGTATAGAGGATAGGATAGGATAGAGGATAGGATAGGGTAGAGGATAGAACAGGATAGAGAATCGTATAGGATAGAGGATGGGATAGGATAGAGGATAGGATCGGATAGAGGATAGGATAGGATAGAGGATATTATATTATAGAGGATAGGATAGGATAGCGGATAGGATAAAATGGAGTATAGAATAGGATTGAGGATAGGATATGGTTGAGGATAGGATAGGATAGAGGATAGGATAGAGGATAGGATAGAGGATAGGATACAGGATTGGATAGGATAGAGGATAGGATAGGGTAGAGGATAGGATTGAGAATAGGATAGGATAGAGGATAGGATAGGATAGAGGATAGCATCGGATAGAGGATAGGATAGGGGATTGGATAGGATAGAGGATATGATAGGATAGAATATAGCATAGGATAGAGGATAGAAACGGATAGAGGATAGGATAGGGGATTGGATAGGATAGAGGACAGGATAGGATAGGGGATAGGATAGGGTAGAGGATAGGAAAGAGAATAGTATATGATAGGGGATTGGATAGGATAGAGGATAGGATAGGCTAGAGGATAGGATAGGGAAGAGGATAGGATCGGATAGAGGATAGGATAGGGGATTGTGTAGTATAGAGGATAGGATAGGGTAGAGGATAGGATCGGATAGAGGATAGGATAGGTGATTGGATAGGATAGAGGATAGGAGACGATAGAGGATGGTATAGGATAGAGGATAAGATAGGATAGAAAATAGTATAGGAGAGATGATATTATAGGATAGAGGATTGGATGGGATAGAGGATAGGAACGGATAGAGGATAGGATAGGGGATTGGATAGGATAGAGGATAGGATAGGATAGGGTATAGGATAGGGTAGAGGATAGGATAGAGAATAGTATAGGATAGTGGATAGGATAGGATAGAGGATAGGATAGGGTAGAGGATAGGATAGAGAATAGGACAGGATATAGGATAGGATAGGATAGAGGATAGGATCGGATAGAGGATAGGATAGGGGATTGGATAGGATAGAAGATAGGATAGGCTAGAGGATAGGATAGGGAAGAGGATAGGATCGGATAGAGGATAGGATAGGGGATTGGGTAGTATAGAGGATAGGATAGGATAGAGGATAGGATAGGGTAGAGGATAGAACAGGATAGAGAATCGTATAGGATAGAGGATGGGATAGGATAGAGGATAGGATCGGATAGAGGATAGGATAGGGGTTTTAATAGGATAGAGGATAGGATAGGATAGAGGATATGATACGGTAGAGGATAGGATAGAGAATAGGATAGGATAGAGGATGGGATAGGATAGATAATAGTATAGGATAGATGATATTATAGGATAGAGGATAGGATAGGATAGAGGATAGGATCGGATAGAGGATAGGATAGGTGATTGGATAGGATAGAGGATAGGAGACGATAGAGGATGGTATAGGATAGAGGATAAGATAGGATAGAAAATAGTATAGGATAGATGATATTATAGGATAGAGGATAGGATGGGATAGAGGTTAGGAACGGATAGAGGATAGGATAGGGGATTGGATAGGATAGAGGATAGGATAGGATAGGGTATAGGATAGGGTAGAGGATAGGATAGAGAATAGTATAGGATAGTGGATAGGATAGGATAGAGGATAGGATAGGGTAGAGGATAGGATAGAGAATAGGACAGGATATAGGATAGGATAGGATAGAGGATAGGATCGGATAGAGGATAGGATAGGGGATTGGATAGGATAGAGGATAGGATATGCTAGAGGATAGGATAGGATAGAGGATAGGATAGAGGATAGGATACAGGATTGGGTAGGATAGAGGATATTATAGGATAGAGGATAGGATAGGCTAGATGATAGTATAGGATAGAGGATAGGATCGGATCGGATAGAGGATAGGATAGGTGATTGGATAGGATAGAGGATAGGAGACGATAGAGGATGGTATAGGATAGAGGATAAGATAGGATAGAAAATAGTATAGGATAGATGATATTATAGGATAGAGGATAGGATGGGATAGAGGATAGGAACGGATAGAGGATAGGATAGGGGATTGGATAGGATAGAGGATAGGATAGGATAGGGTATAGGATAGGGTAGAGGATAGAATAGAGAATAGTATAGGATAGTGGATAGGATAGGATAGAGGATAGGATAGGGTAGAGGATAGGATAGAGAATAGGACAGGATATAGGATAGGATAGGATAGAGAATAGGACAGGATATAGGATAGGATAGGATAGAGGATAGGATCGGATAGAGGATAGGATAGGGGATTGGATAGGATAGAGGATAGGATAGGCTAGAGGATAGGATAGGGAAGAGGATAGGATAGAGAATAGGATAGGATAGAGGATACGATAGGATAGAGGATAGGATCGGATAGAGGATAGGATAGGGGATTGGGTAGTATAGAGGATAGGATAGGATAGAGGATAGGATAGGGTAGAGGATAGAACAGGATAGAGAATCGTATAGGATAGAGGATGGGATAGGATAGAGGATAGGATCGGATAGAGGATAGGATAGTGGATTGGATAGGATAGAGGATATTATAGGATAGAGGATAGGATAGGATAGAGGAAAGGATATTATAGAGGATGGGATAGGATAGAGGATAGGATAGGATAGCGGATAGGATAAAATGGAGTATAGGATAGGATTGAGGATAGGATATGGTTGAGGATAGGATAGGATAGAGGATAGGATAGAGGATAGGATAGAGGATAGGATAGAGGATTGGATAGGATAGAGGATATTATAGGATAGAGGATAGGATAGGATAGAGGATAGGATAGGATAGAGGATAGGATAGGATAGAGGATAGGATCGGATAGAGGATAGGATAGGATTGAGGATAGGATAGGATAGTGGATAGTATAGGATAGAGGATAGGATAGGATAGAGAATAGTATAGGATAGATGATATTATACGATAGAGAATAGGATAGGATAGAGGATAGGATCGGATAGAGGATAGGATAGGGTAGAGGATAGGATAGAGAATAGGATAGGATAGTAGATAGGATAGGATAGAACAGACGATAGAGGATAGGATAGAGAATAGGATAGGTTAGATGATAGTATAGGATAGAGGATAGGATAGGATAGAGGATAGGATAGGATAGAGGATAGGATAGGATAGAGGATAGGATAGGATAGAGGATAGTATAGGATAGAGGATAGGATAGGATAGAGGATAGTATAGGATAGAGGATAGTATTAGATAGGGGATAAGATAGGATAGAGAATAGTATAGGATAGATGATATTATAGGATAGAGGATAGGATAGGATAGAGGATAGTTCGAATATAGGATATGAGGATAGGATAGGATAGAGGATAGGATAGGATAGAGGATAGTATAGGATAGAGGATAGGATAGGATAGAGAATAGTATAGGATAGATGATATTATAGGATAGAGGATAGGATCGGATAGAGGATAGGATAGGTGATTGGATAGGATAGAGGATAGGAGACGATAGAGGTTGGTATAGGATAGAGGATAAGATAGGATAGAAAATAGTATAGGATAGATGATATTATAGGATAGAGGATAGGATAGGATAGAGGATAGGAACGGATAGAGGATAGGATAGGGGATTGTTTAGGATAGAGGATAGGATAGGATAGTGGATAGGATACGATAGAACAGACGATAGAGGATAGGATAGAGAATAGTATAGGTTAGATGATAATACAGGATAGAGGATAGGATAGACAATACGATATTATAGAGGATAGGATAGGATAGAGGATAGGATCGGATAGAGGATAGGATAGGGGATTGGATAGGATAGAGGATAGGATAGGCTAGAGGATAGGATAGGGAAGAGGATAGGATAGAGAATAGGATAGGATAGAGGATACGATAGGATAGAGGATAGGATCGCATAGAGGATAGGATAGAGGATAGGATAGAGGATTGGATAGGATAGAGGAAATTATAGGATAGAGGATAGGATAGGATAGAGGATAGGATCGGATAGAGGATAGGATAGGGGATTGGGTAGTATAGAGGATAGGATAGGATAGAGGATAGGATAGGGTAGAGGATATAACAGGATAGAGAATCGTATAGGATAGAGGATGGGATAGGATAGAGGATAGGATCGGATAGAGGATAGGATAGTGGATTGGATAGGATAGAGGATATTATAGGATAGAGGATAGGATAGGATAGAGGATAGGATATTATAGAGGATGGGATAGGATAGAGGATAGGATAGGATAGCGGATAGGATAAAATGGAGTATAGGATAGGATTGAGGATAGGATATGGTTGAGGATAGGATAGGATAGAGGATAGGATAGAGGATAGGATAGAGGATAGGATAGAGGATTGGATAGGATAGAGGATATTATAGAATAGAGGATAGGATAGGATAGAGGATAGGATAGGATAGAGGATAGGATAGGATAGAGGATAGGATAGGATAGAGGATAGGATCGGATAGAGGATAGGATAGGATTGAGGATAGGATAGGATAGTGGATAGTATAGGATAGAGGATAGGATAGGATAGAGAATAGTATAGGATAGATGATATTATACGATAGAGAATAGGATAGGATAGAGGATAGGATCGGATAGAGGATAGGATAGGGTAGAGGATAGGATAGAGAATAGGATAGGATAGTAGATAGGATAGGATAGAACAGACGAGAGAGGATAGGATAGAGAATAGGATAGGTTAGATGATAGTATAGGATAGAGGATAGGATAGGATAGAGGATAGGATAGGATAGAGGATAGGATAGGATAGAGGATAGTATAGGATAGAGGATAGGATAGGATAGAGAATAGTATAGGATAGATGATATTATAGGATAGAGGATGGGATAGGATAGAGGATAGGATCGGATAGAGGATATGATAGGTGATTGGATAGGATAGAGGATAGGAGACGATAGAGGATGGTATAGTATAGATAGGATAGTATAGAACAGACAATAGAGGATAGGATAGAGAATAGAATAGGTTAGATGATAGTATAGGATAGAGGATAGGATAGAGGATACGATATTATAGAGGATAGGATAGGATAGAGGATTGGATTGGGGATTGGATAGGATAGAAGATAGGAGACGATAGAGGATAGTATAGGATAGAGGATAAGATAGGATAGAGAATAGTATAGGATAGATGATATTATAGGATAGAGGATAGGTAGGATAGAGGATAGGATAGGATAGAGGATAGGATAGGATAGAGGATAGGAACGGATAGAGGATAGGATAGGGGATTGGATAGGATAGAGGATAGGATAGGATAGGGGATAGGATAGTATAGAGAATAGTATAGGATAGTGGTTAGGACAGGATAGAGGATAGGATAGGGTAGAGGATAGGATAGAGAATAGGATAGGATAGAGGATAGGATAGGATAGAGGATAGGATCGGAAAGAGGATAGGATAGGGGATTGGATAGGATAGAACAGACGATAGATGATAGGATAGAGAATAGGATAGGCTAGATGATAGTATAGGATAGAGGATAGGATAGGATAGAGGATAGGATAGGATAGGATAGAGGATAGGATAGGATAGAGGATAGGATAGGATAGAGGATAGTATAGGATAGAGGATAGTATTAGATAGGGGATAAGATAGGATAGAGAATAGTATAGGATAGATGATATTATAGGATAGAGGATAGGATAGGATAGAGGATAGTTCGGATATAGGATATGAGGATAGGATAGGATAGAGGATAGGATAGGATAGAGGATAGTATAGGATAGAGGATAGGATAGGATAGAGAATAGTATAGGATAGATGATATTATAGGATAGAGGATAGGATCGGATAGAGGATAGGATAGGTGATTGGATAGGATAGAGGATAGGAGACGATAGAGGTTGGTATAGGATAGAGGATAAGATAGGATAGAAAATAGTATAGGATAGATGATATTATAGGATAGAGGATAGGATAGGATAGAGGATAGGAACGGATAGAGGATAGGATAGGGGATTGTTTAGGATAGAGGATAGGATAGGATAGTGGATAGGATACGATAGAACAGACGATAGAGGATAGGATAGAGAATAGTATAGGTTAGATGATAATACAGGATAGAGGATAGGATAGACAATACGATATTATAGAGGATAGGATAGGATAGAGGATTGGATAGGGGATTGGATAGGATAGACGATAGGCGACGATAGAGGATAGTATAGGATAGAGGATAAGATAGAATAGAGAATAGTATACGGTAGAGGATATTATAGGATAGAGGATAGGATAGGATAGAGGATAGGAACGGATAGAGGATAGGATAGGGAATTGGATAGGATAGAGGATAGGATAGGATAGTGGATAGGATACGATAGAACAGACGATAGAGGATAGGATAGAGAATAGTATAGGTTAGATGATAATACAGGATAGAGGATAGGATAGAAGATACGATATTATAGAGGATAGGATAGGATAGAGGATTGGATAGGGGATTGGATAGGATAGACGATAGGCGACGATAGAGGATAGTATAGGATAGAGGATAGGAACGGATAGAGGATAGGATAGGGAATTGGATAGGATAGAGGATATGATAGGGTAGAGCATAGGATAGAGAATAGGATAAGATAGAGGATAGGATAGGATAGAGAATAGTATAGGATAGATGATATTATAGGATGGAGGAATGAATAGGATACAGGATGCGATCGGATAGAGGATAAGATAGGATAGAGAATAGTATAGGATAGATGATATTATAGGATAGAGGATAGGATAGGATAGAGGATAGGATAGGATAGAGGATAGGATAGGATAGAGGATAGGATAGGATAGAGGATAGGAACGGATAGAGGATAGGATAGGGGATTGGATAGGATAGAGGATAGGATAGGATAGGGGATAGGATAGGGTAGAGGATAGTATAGAGAATAGTATAGGATAGTGGTTAGGACAGGATAGAGGATAGGATAGGGTAGAGGATAGGATAGAGAATAGGATAGGATAGAGGATAGGATAGGATAGAGGATAGGATCGGAAAGAGGATACGATAGGGGATTGGATAGGATAGAACAGACGATAGAGGATAGGATAGAGAATAGGATAGGTTAGATGATAGTATAGGATAGAGGATAGGATAGGATAGAGGATAGGATAGGATAGGATAGAGGGTAGGATAGGATAGGATAGAGGATAGGATTATTAGAGGATAGGATAGGATAGAGGATAGTATAGGATAGAGGATAGGAGAGGATAGAGAATAGTATAGGATATATGATATTATAGGATAGAGGATAGGATAGGATAGAGGATAGGATCGGATAGAGGATAGGATAGGTGATTGGATAGTATAGAGGATAGGAGACGATAGAGGATGGTATAGGATAGAGGATAAGATAGGATAGAAAATAGTATAGGATAGATGATATTATAGGATAGAGGATAGGATAGGATAGAGGATAGGAACGGATAGAGGATAGGATAGGGGATTGGATAGGATAGAGGATAGGATAGGATAGTGGATAGGATACGATAGAACAGACGATAGAGGATAGGATAGAGAATAGGATAGGTTAGATGATAGTATAGGATAGAGGATAGGATAGACGATACGATATTATAGAGGATTGGATAGGGGATTGGATAGGATAGACGATAGGCGACGATAGAGGATAGTATAGGATAGAGGATAAGATAGAATAGAGAATAGTATACGGTAGAGGATATTATAGGATAGAGGATAGGATAGGATAGAGGATAGGAGCGGATAGAGGATAGGATAGGGAATTGGATAGGATAGAGGATAGGATAGGATAGTGGATAGGATACGATAGAACAGACGATAGAGGATAGTATAGAGAATAGTATAGGATAGTGGTTAGGACAGGATAGAGGATAGGATAGGGTAGAGGATAGGATAGAGAATAGGATAGGATAGAGGATAGGATAGGATAGAGGATAGGATCGGAAAGAGGATAGGATAGGGGATTGGATAGGATAGAACAGACGATAGAGGATAGGATAGAGAATAGGATAGGTTAGATGATAGTATAGGATAGAGGATAGGATAGGATAGAGGATAGGATAGGATAGGATAGAGGATAGGATAGGATAGGATAGAGGATAGGATAGGATAGAGGATAGGATAGGATAGAGGATAGTATAGGATAGAGGATAGGATAGGATAGAGAATAGTATAGGATATATGATATTATAGGATAGAGGATAGGATCGGATAGAGGATAGGATAGGGGATTGGATAGGATAGAGGATAGGATAGGGTAGAGGATAGGATAGAGAATAGGATAGGATAGTAGATAGGATAGGATAGAACAGACGATAGAGGATAGGATAGAGAATAGGATAGGTTAGATGATAGTATAGGATAGAGGATAGGATAGGATAGAGGATAGGATAGGATAGAGGATAGGATAGGATAGAGGATAGGATAGGATAGAGGATAGTATAGGATAGAGGATAGGATAGGATAGAGAATAGTATAGGATAGATGATATTATAGGATAGAGGATAGGATCGGATAGAGGATAGGATAGGTGATTGGATAGGATAGAGGATAGGAGACGATAGAGGATGGTATAGGATAGAGGATAAGATAGGATAGAAAATAGTATAGGATAGATGATATTATAGGATAGAGGATAGGATAGGATAGAGGATAGGAACGGATAGAGGATAGGATAGGGGATTGGATAGGAACGAGGATAGGATAGGGTAGAGGATAGTATAGAGAATAGTACAGGATAGTGGTTAGGATAGGATAGAGGATAGGATAGGGTAGATGATAGGATAGAGGATATGATAGGATAGAGGATAGGATAGGATAGAGGATAGGATCGGAAAGAGGATAGGATAGGGGATTGGATAGGATAGAGGATATGATAGGATAGAAGATAGGATAGAATAGAGGATAGGAGAGGATTGATGATAGGACAGGATAGTGGATAGGATACGATAGAACAGACGATAGAGGATAGGATAGAGAATAGTATACGTTAGATGATAATACAGGATAGAGGATAGGGTAGAGGATACGATATTATAGAGGATAGGATAGGATAGACGATTGGATAGGGGATTGGATAGGATAGACGATAGGATAGGGTAGAGGATAGGATAGAGAATAGGATAGGATAGAGGATAGGATAGGATAGAGTATAGGATCGGATAGAGGATAGGATAGGGGATTGGATAGGATAGAGGATATGATAGGATAGAAGATAGGATGGGATAGAGGATAGGATAGGATAGAGAATAGTATAGGATAGATGATATTATAGGATAGAGGATAGGATCGGATAGAGGATAGGATAGGGGATTGGATAGGATAGAGGATAGGATAGGATTGAGGATAGGATAGGATAGTGGATAGGATAGGATAGTGGATAGGATAGGATAGAACAGACGATAGAGGATAGGTTAGAGAATAGGATAGGTTAGATGATAGTATAGGATAGAGGATATGATAGGATAGAGGATAGGATAGGATAGAGGATAGGATAGGATAGAGGATAGGAACGGATAGAGGATAGGATAGGATAGAGGATAGTTTAGGATAGAGGATAGGATAGGATAGAGAATAGTATAGGATAGATGATATTATAGGATAGAGGATAGGATAGGATAGAGGATAGGAACGGATAGAGGATAGGATAGGGGATTGGAAAGGATAGAGGATAGGATAGGATAGGGGATAGGATAGGGTAGAGGATAGTATAGAGAATAGTATAGGATAGTGGTTAGGATCGGATAGAGGATAGGATAGGGTAGAGGATAGGATAGAGAATAGGATAGGATAGAGGATAGGATAGGATAGAGTATAGGATAGAGGATAGGATAGGATAGAGTATAGGATCGGATAGAGGATAGGATAGGGGATTGGATAGGATAGAGGATATGATAGGATAGAAGATAGGATAGGATAGAGGATAGGATAGGATAGAGAATAGTATAGGATAGATGATATTATAGGATAGAGGATAGGAACGGATAGAGGATAGGATAGGGGATTGGATAGGATAGAGGATAGGATAGGATAGGGGATAGGATAGGGTAGAGGATAGTATAGAGAATAGTATAGGATAGTGGTTAGGATTGGATAGAGGATAGGATAGGGTAGAGGATAGGATAGAGAATAGGATAGGATAGAGGATAGGATATTATAGAGGATAGGATCGGATAGAGGATAGGATAGGTGATTGGATAGGATAGATGATAAGATAGGATTGAGGATAGGATAGGATAGTGGATAGGATAGGATAGAGCAGACGATAGAGGATAGGATAGAGAATAGGATAGGATAATTGATAGTATAGGATGGAGGATAGGATAGGGTAGAGGATAGGATAGAGAATAGGATAGGATAGAGGATAGGACAGGATAGAGGATAGGATCGGATAGAGGATAGGATAGGGGATTGGATAGGATAGAGGATAGGATAGGGTAGAGGATAGGATAGGATAGAGGATAGTATAGGATATAGGATAGGATAGGGTAGAGTATAGGATACAGAATAGGATAGGATAGGATAGAGAATAGTATACGATAGATGATATTATAGGGTAGAGGATAGGATAGGATAGAGGATAGGATCGGATAGAGGATAGGATAGGGGATTGGATAGGATAGAGGATAGGATAGGATAGAGGATAGGATAGGGTAGAGGATAGGATAGAGAATAGGATAGGAAAGAGGATAGGATAGGATAGAGGATAGGATCGGATAGAGGATAGGATACGGTAGAGGATAGTATAGGATAGAGGGTAGGATAGGATAGAGAATAGTATAGGATAGAGGATAGGACAGGATAGAGGATAGGAGAGGATTGAGGATAGGATAGGATTGAGGATAGGATAGATGATATTATAGAATAGAGGTTAGGATAGGATAGAGGATAGGTTCGGATAGATGATAGGATAGGGGATTGGATAGAATAGAGGATAGAATAGGATAGAGGATAGGATAGGGTAGAGGATAGTATACGATAGATGATATTATAGGATAGAGGATAGGATATAATAGAGGATAGGTTCGGATAGAGGATAGGATAGGGTAGAGGATAGGATAGAGAATAGGATAGGATAGTAGATAGGATAGGATAGAACAGACGATAGAGGATAGGATAGAGAATAGGATAGGTTAGATGATAGTATAGGATAGAGGATAGGATAGGATAGAGGATAGGATAGGATAGAGGATAGGATAGGATAGAGGATAGGATAGGATAGAGGATAGTATAGGATAGAGGATAGGATAGGATAGAGAATAGTATAGGATAGATGATATTATAGGATAGAGGATAGGATCGGATAGAGGATAGGATAGGTGATTGGATAGGATAGAGGATAGGAGACGATAGAGGATGGTATAGGATAGAGGATAAGATAGGATAGAAAATAGTATAGGATAGATGATATTATAGGATAGAGGATAGGATAGGATAGAGGATAGGAACGGATAGAGGATAGGATAGGGGATTGGATAGGAACGAGGATAGGATAGGGTAGAGGATAGTATAGAGAATAGTACAGGATAGTGGTTAGGATAGGATAGAGGATAGGATAGGGTAGATGATAGGATAGAGGATATGATAGGATAGAGGATAGGATAGGATAGAGGATAGGATCGGAAAGAGGATAGGATAGGGGATTGGATAGGATAGAGGATATGATAGGATAGAAGATAGGATAGAATAGAGGATAGGAGAGGATTGATGATAGGACAGGATAGTGGATAGGATACGATAGAACAGACGATAGAGGATAGGATAGAGAATAGTATACGTTAGATGATAATACAGGATAGAGGATAGGGTAGAGGATACGATATTATAGAGGATAGGATAGGATAGACGATTGGATAGGGGATTGGATAGGATAGACGATAGGATAGGGTAGAGGATAGGATAGAGAATAGGATAGGATAGAGGATAGGATAGGATAGAGTATAGGATCGGATAGAGGATAGGATAGGGGATTGGATAGGATAGAGGATATGATAGGATAGAAGATAGGATGGGATAGAGGATAGGATAGGATAGAGAATAGTATAGGATAGATGATATTATAGGATAGAGGATAGAATCGGATAGAGGATAGGATAGGGGATTGGATAGGATAGAGGATAGGATAGGATTGAGGATAGGATAGGATAGTGGATAGGATAGGATAGTGGATAGGATAGGATAGAACAGACGATAGAGGATAGGTTAGAGAATAGGATAGGTTAGATGATAGTATAGGATAGAGGATATGATAGGATAGAGGATAGGATAGGATAGAGGATAGGATAGGATAGAGGATAGGAACGGATAGAGGATAGGATAGGATAGAGGATAGTTTAGGATAGAGGATAGGATAGGATAGAGAATAGTATAGGATAGATGATATTATAGGATAGAGGATAGGATAGGATAGAGGATAGGAACGGATAGAGGATAGGATAGGGGATTGGAAAGGATAGAGGATAGGATAGGATAGGGGATAGGATAGGGTAGAGGATAGTATAGAGAATAGTATAGGATAGTGGTTAGGATCGGATAGAGGATAGGATAGGGTAGAGGATAGGATAGAGAATAGGATAGGATAGAGGATAGGATAGGATAGAGTATAGGATAGAGGATAGGATAGGATAGAGTATAGGATCGGATAGAGGATAGGATAGGGGATTGGATAGGATAGAGGATATGATAGGATAGAAGATAGGATAGGATAGAGGATAGGATAGGATAGAGAATAGTATAGGATAGATGATATTATAGGATAGAGGATAGGAACGGATAGAGGATAGGATAGGGGATTGGATAGGATAGAGGATAGGATAGGATAGGGGATAGGATAGGGTAGAGGATAGTATAGAGAATAGTATAGGATAGTGGTTAGGATCGGATAGAGGATAGGATAGGGTAGAGGATAGGATAGAGAATAGGATAGGATAGAGGATAGGATATTATAGAGGATAGGATCGGATAGAGGATAGGATAGGTGATTGGATAGGATAGATGATAAGATAGGATTGAGGATAGGATAGGATAGTGGATAGGATAGGATAGAGCAGACGATAGAGGATAGGATAGAGAATAGGATAGGATAATTGATAGTATAGGATGGAGGATAGGATAGGGTAGAGGATAGGATAGAGAATAGGATAGGATAGAGGATAGGACAGGATAGAGGATAGGATCGGATAGAGGATAGGATAGGGGATTGGATAGGATAGAGGATAGGATAGGGTAGAGGATAGGATAGGATAGAGGATAGTATAGGATATAGGATAGGATAGGGTAGAGTATAGGATACAGAATAGGATAGGATAGGATAGAGAATAGTATACGATAGATGATATTATAGGGTAGAGGATAGGATAGGATAGAGGATAGGATCGGATAGAGGATAGGATAGGGGATTGGATAGGATAGAGGATAGGATAGGATAGAGGATAGGATAGGGTAGAGGATAGGATAGAGAATAGGATAGGAAAGAGGATAGGATAGGATAGAGGATAGGATCGGATAGAGGATAGGATACGGTAGAGGATAGTATAGGATAGAGGGTAGGATAGGATAGAGAATAGTATAGGATAGAGGATAGGACAGGATAGAGGATAGGAGAGGATTGAGGATAGGATAGGATTGAGGATAGGATAGATGATATTATAGAATAGAGGTTAGGATAGGATAGAGGATAGGTTCGGATAGATGATAGGATAGGGGATTGGATAGAATAGAGGATAGAATAGGATAGAGGATAGGATAGGGTAGAGGATAGTATACGATAGATGATATTATAGGATAGAGGATAGGATATAATAGAGGATAGGTTCGGATAGAGGATAGGATAGGTGATTGGATAGAATAGAGCATCGGACAGGATAGAGGATAGGATAGAGTAGAGGATAGGATAGGATAGAGGATAGGATAGGGTAGAGTATAGGATACAGAATAGGATAGGATAGGATAGAGAATAGTATACGATAGAGGATAGGATAGAGGATAGGAAAGAAGATAGGATAGGATAGAGGATAGGAGTGGATTGAGGATAGGATAGGATAGTGGATAGGATCGGATAGAGGATAGGATACGATAGAGGATAGTATAGGATAGAGGATAGGATAGGATAGAGAATAGTATAGGATAGATGATATTATACGATAGAGGATATGATAGGATAGAGGATCGGTTCGGATAGAGGATAGGATAGGGGATTTAATACAATAGAGGATCGGATAGGATAGAGGATAGGATAGGGTAGATGATACTATAGGATAGAGGATATGATAGGATAGAGGATAGGATAGGATAGAGGATAGGATAGGATAGAGGATAGGAACGGATAGAGGATAGGATAGGATAGAGGATAGTTTAGGATAGAGGATAGGATAGGATAGAGAATAGTATAGGATAGATGGTATTATAGGATAGAGGATAGGATAGGATAGACGATAGGAACGGATAGAGGATAGGATAGGGGATTGGATAGGATAGAGGATAGGATAGGATAGGGGATAGGATAGGGTAGAGGATAGTATAGAGAATAGTATAGGATAGTGGTTAGGATCGGATAGAGGATAGGATAGGGTACAGGATAGGATAGAGAATAGGATAGGATAGAGGATAGGATAGGATAGAGGATAGGATCGGATAGAGGATAGGATAGGGGATTGGATAGGATAGAGGATATGATAGGATAGAAGATAGGATAGGATAGAGGATAGGAGAGGATTGAGGATAGGATAGGATAGTGGATAGGATACGATAGAACAGACGATAGAGGATAGGATAGAGAATAGGATAGGTTAGATGATAATACAGGATAGAGGATAGGATAGAGGATACGATATTATAGAGGATAGGATAGGATAGAGGATTGGATAGGGGATTGGATAAGATAGACGATAGGCGACGATAGAGGATAGTATAGGATAGAGGATAAGATAGAATAGAGAATAGTATAGGGTAGAGGATATTATAGGATAGAGGATAGGATAGGATAGAGGATAGGAACGGATAGAGGATAGGATAGTGGATAGGATAGGATAGTGGATAGGATAGGATAGGGGATAGGATAGGGTAGAGTATAGGATACAGCATAGGATAGGATAGAGGATAGGATATGATAGAGCATAGGATCGGATAGAGGATAGGCTAGGGGATTGGGTAGTATAGAGGAGAGGATAGGATAGAGGATAGGATAGGATAGGATAGAGGATAGGATAGAGAATAGTATAGGATAGAGGATAGAACAGGATAGAGGATAGGATAGGGGATTGGATAGGATACAGGACATGATACGATCAAAGATAGGATTGGATAGAGGATAGGAGAGGATTGAGGATAGGATAGGGTAGTAGATAGGATAGGATAGAACAGACGATAGCGGATAGGATAGAGAATAGGATAGATGATAGTATTGGATAGAGGATTGGATAGGATAGAGGATAGGGTCGGATAGAGGATAGGATAGGGGATTGACTAGTATAGAGGATAGGATAGGATTGAGGATAGGATAGGATAGTGGATAGGATAGGGTAGAGGATAGGATAGAGAATAGGATAGGATAGAGGATAGGACAGGATAGAGGATAGGATCGGATAGAGGACAGGATAGGGTAGAGGATAGGATAGAGAATAGGATAGGATAGAGGATAGGACAGGATAGAGGATAGGATCGGATAGAGGACAGGATAGGGGATTGGATAGGATAGAGGATAGGATAGGATAGAGGATAGGATAGGATAGAGGATAGGATAGGGTAGAGGATAGGATAGAGAATAGGATAGGAAAGAGGATAGGATAGGATAGAGGATAGGAACGGTTAGAGGATAGGATAGGGGATTGGATAGGAAAGAGGATAGGATAGGATAGAGGATAGGATAGGGTAGAGTATAGGATACAGCATAGGATAGGATAGAGGATAGGATATGATAGAGCATAGGATCGGATAGAGGATAGGCTAGGGGATTGGGTAGTATAGAGGAGAGGATAGGATAGAGGATAGGATAGGATAGGATAGAGGATAGGATAGAGAATAGTATAGGATAGAGGATAGAACAGGATAGAGGATAGGATAGGGGATTGGATAGGATACAGGACATGATACGATCAAAGATAGGACAGGATAGAGGATAGGATCGGATAGAGGACAGGATAGGGTAGAGGATAGGATAGAGAATAGGATAGGATAGAGGATAGGACAGGATAGAGGATAGGATCGGATAGAGGACAGGATAGGGGATTGGATAGGATAGAGGATAGGATAGGATAGAGGATAGGATAGGATAGAGGATAGGATAGGGTAGAGGATAGGATAGAGAATAGGATAGGAAAGAGGATAGGATAGGATAGAGGATAGGAACGGATAGAGGATAGGATAGTGGATAGGATAGGATAGTGGATAGGATAGGATAGGGGATAGGATAGGGTAGAGTATAGGATACAGCATAGGATAGGATAGAGGATAGGATATGATAGAGCATAGGATCGGATAGAGGATAGGCTAGGGGATTGGGTAGTATAGAGGAGAGGATAGGATAGAGGATAGGATAGGATAGGATAGAGGATAGGATAGAGAATAGTATAGGATAGAGGATAGAACAGGATAGAGGCTAGGATAGGGGATTGGATAGGATACAGGACATGATACGATCAAAGATAGGATTGGATAGAGGATAGGAGAGGATTGAGGATAGGATAGGGTAGTAGATAGGATAGGATAGAACAGACGATAGCGGATAGGATAGAGAATAGGATAGATGATAGTATTGGATAGAGGATTGGATAGGATAGAGGATAGGGTCGGATAGAGGATAGGATAGGGGATTGGATAGGATAGAGGATATGATAGGATAGAAGATAGGATAGGATAGAGGATAGGATAGGATAGAGAATAGTATAGGATAGATGATATTATAGGATAGAGGATAGGAACGGATAGAGGATAGGATAGGGGATTGGATAGGATAGAGGATAGGATAGGATAGGGGATAGGATAGGGTAGAGGATAGTATAGAGAATAGTATAGGATAGTGGTTAGGATCGGATAGAGGATAGGATAGGGTAGAGGATAGGATAGAGAATAGGATAGGATAGAGGATAGGATATTATAGAGGATAGGATCGGATAGAGGATAGGATAGGTGATTGGATAGGATAGATGATAAGATAGGATTGAGGATAGGATAGGATAGTGGATAGGATAGGATAGAGCAGACGATAGAGGATAGGATAGAGAATAGGATAGGATAATTGATAGTATAGGATGGAGGATAGGATAGGGTAGAGGATAGGATAGAGAATAGGATAGGATAGAGGATAGGACAGGATAGAGGATAGGATCGGATAGAGGATAGGATAGGGGATTGGATAGGATAGAGGATAGGATAGGGTAGAGGATAGGATAGGATAGAGGATAGTATAGGATATAGGATAGGATAGGGTAGAGTATAGGATACAGAATAGGATAGGATAGGATAGAGAATAGTATACGATAGATGATATTATAGGGTAGAGGATAGGATAGGATAGAGGATAGGATCGGATAGAGGATAGGATAGGGGATTGGATAGGATAGAGGATAGGATAGGATAGAGGATAGGATAGGGTAGAGGATAGGATAGAGAATAGGATAGGAAAGAGGATAGGATAGGATAGAGGATAGGATCGGATAGAGGATAGGATACGGTAGAGGATAGTATAGGATAGAGGGTAGGATAGGATAGAGAATAGTATAGGATAGAGGATAGGACAGGATAGAGGATAGGAGAGGATTGAGGATAGGATAGGATTGAGGATAGGATAGATGATATTATAGAATAGAGGTTAGGATAGGATAGAGGATAGGTTCGGATAGATGATAGGATAGGGGATTGGATAGAATAGAGGATAGAATAGGATAGAGGATAGGATAGGGTAGAGGATAGTATACGATAGATGATATTATAGGATAGAGGATAGGATATAATAGAGGATAGGTTCGGATAGAGGATAGGATAGGTGATTGGATAGAATAGAGCATCGGACAGGATAGAGGATAGGATAGAGTAGAGGATAGGATAGGATAGAGGATAGGATAGGGTAGAGTATAGGATACAGAATAGGATAGGATAGGATAGAGAATAGTATACGATAGAGGATAGGATAGAGGATAGGAAAGAAGATAGGATAGGATAGAGGATAGGAGTGGATTGAGGATAGGATAGGATAGTGGATAGGATCGGATAGAGGATAGGATACGATAGAGGATAGTATAGGATAGAGGATAGGATAGGATAGAGAATAGTATAGGATAGATGATATTATACGATAGAGGATATGATAGGATAGAGGATCGGTTCGGATAGAGGATAGGATAGGGGATTTAATACAATAGAGGATCGGATAGGATAGAGGATAGGATAGGGTAGATGATACTATAGGATAGAGGATATGATAGGATAGAGGATAGGATAGGATAGAGGATAGGATAGGATAGAGGATAGGAACGGATAGAGGATAGGATAGGATAGAGGATAGTTTAGGATAGAGGATAGGATAGGATAGAGAATAGTATAGGATAGATGGTATTATAGGATAGAGGATAGGATAGGATAGACGATAGGAACGGATAGAGGATAGGATAGGGGATTGGATAGGATAGAGGATAGGATAGGATAGGGGATAGGATAGGGTAGAGGATAGTATAGAGAATAGTATAGGATAGTGGTTAGGATCGGATAGAGGATAGGATAGGGTACAGGATAGGATAGAGAATAGGATAGGATAGAGGATAGGATAGGATAGAGGATAGGATCGGATAGAGGATAGGATAGGGGATTGGATAGGATAGAGGATATGATAGGATAGAAGATAGGATAGGATAGAGGATAGGAGAGGATTGAGGATAGGATAGGATAGTGGATAGGATACGATAGAACAGACGATAGAGGATAGGATAGAGAATAGGATAGGTTAGATGATAATACAGGATAGAGGATAGGATAGAGGATACGATATTATAGAGGATAGGATAGGATAGAGGATTGGATAGGGGATTGGATAAGATAGACGATAGGCGACGATAGAGGATAGTATAGGATAGAGGATAAGATAGAATAGAGAATAGTATAGGGTAGAGGATATTATAGGATAGAGGATAGGATAGGATAGAGGATAGGAACGGATAGAGGATAGGATAGTGGATAGGATAGGATAGTGGATAGGATAGGATAGGGGATAGGATAGGGTAGAGTATAGGATACAGCATAGGATAGGATAGAGGATAGGATATGATAGAGCATAGGATCGGATAGAGGATAGGCTAGGGGATTGGGTAGTATAGAGGAGAGGATAGGATAGAGGATAGGATAGGATAGGATAGAGGATAGGATAGAGAATAGTATAGGATAGAGGATAGAACAGGATAGAGGATAGGATAGGGGATTGGATAGGATACAGGACATGATACGATCAAAGATAGGATTGGATAGAGGATAGGAGAGGATTGAGGATAGGATAGGGTAGTAGATAGGATAGGATAGAACAGACGATAGCGGATAGGATAGAGAATAGGATAGATGATAGTATTGGATAGAGGATTGGATAGGATAGAGGATAGGGTCGGATAGAGGATAGGATAGGGGATTGACTAGTATAGAGGATAGGATAGGATTGAGGATAGGATAGGATAGTGGATAGGATAGGGTAGAGGATAGGATAGAGAATAGGATAGGATAGAGGATAGGACAGGATAGAGGATAGGATCGGATAGAGGACAGGATAGGGTAGAGGATAGGATAGAGAATAGGATAGGATAGAGGATAGGACAGGATAGAGGATAGGATCGGATAGAGGACAGGATAGGGGATTGGATAGGATAGAGGATAGGATAGGATAGAGGATAGGATAGGATAGAGGATAGGATAGGGTAGAGGATAGGATAGAGAATAGGATAGGAAAGAGGATAGGATAGGATAGAGGATAGGAACGGATAGAGGATAGGATAGGGGATTGGATAGGAAAGAGGATAGGATAGGATAGAGGATAGGATAGGGTAGAGTATAGGATACAGCATAGGATAGGATAGAGGATAGGATATGATAGAGCATAGGATCGGATAGAGGATAGGCTAGGGGATTGGGTAGTATAGAGGAGAGGATAGGATAGAGGATAGGATAGGATAGGATAGAGGATAGGATAGAGAATAGTATAGGATAGAGGATAGAACAGGATAGAGGATAGGATAGGGGATTGGATAGGATACAGGACATGATACGATCAAAGATAGGACAGGATAGAGGATAGGATCGGATAGAGGACAGGATAGGGTAGAGGATAGGATAGAGAATAGGATAGGATAGAGGATAGGACAGGATAGAGGATAGGATCGGATAGAGGACAGGATAGGGGATTGGATAGGATAGAGGATAGGATAGGATAGAGGATAGGATAGGATAGAGGATAGGATAGGGTAGAGGATAGGATAGAGAATAGGATAGGAAAGAGGATAGGATAGGATAGAGGATAGGAACGGATAGAGGATAGGATAGTGGATAGGATAGGATAGTGGATAGGATAGGATAGGGGATAGGATAGGGTAGAGTATAGGATACAGCATAGGATAGGATAGAGGATAGGATATGATAGAGCATAGGATCGGATAGAGGATAGGCTAGGGGATTGGGTAGTATAGAGGAGAGGATAGGATAGAGGATAGGATAGGATAGGATAGAGGATAGGATAGAGAATAGTATAGGATAGAGGATAGAACAGGATAGAGGCTAGGATAGGGGATTGGATAGGATACAGGACATGATACGATCAAAGATAGGATTGGATAGAGGATAGGAGAGGATTGAGGATAGGATAGGGTAGTAGATAGGATAGGATAGAACAGACGATAGCGGATAGGATAGAGAATAGGATAGATGATAGTATTGGATAGAGGATTGGATAGGATAGAGGATAGGGTCGGATAGAGGATAGGATAGGGGATTGACTAGTATAGAGGATAGGATAGGATTGAGGATAGGATAGGATAGTGGATAGGATAGGGTAGAGGATAGGACAGAGAATAGGATAGGATAGAGGATAGGACAGGATAGAGGATAGGATCGGATAGAGGACAGGATAGGGTAGAGGATAGGATAGAGAATAGGATAGGATAGAGGATAGGACAGGATAGAGGATAGGATCGGATAGAGGACAGGATAGGGGATTGGATAGGATAGAGGATAGGATAGGATAGAGGATAGGATAGGATAGAGGATAGGATAGGGTAGAGGATAGGATAGAGAATAGGATAGGAAAGAGGATAGGATAGGATAGAGGATAGGAACGGATAGAGGATAGGATAGGGGATTGGATAGGAAAGAGGATAGGATAGGATAGAGGATAGGATAGGGTAGTCGATAGGATAGGATAGAGGATAGAATAGGATAGAGGATAGGATAGGGTAGATTATAGGATACAGAATAGGATAGGATAGAGGATAGGATAGGATAGAGGATAGGATCGGATAGAGGATAGGGTAGGATAGATGATAGGATCGTATAGAGGATAGGATAGGTGATTGGATAGGATAGATGATAGGATAGGATTGAGGATAGGATAGGATAGTGGATAGGATAGGGTATAGGATAGGATAGAGAATAGGATAGGAAAGAGGATAGGACAGTGTAGAGGATAGGATCGGATAGAGGACAGGATAGGGGATTGGATAGGATAGAGGATAGGATAGGGTAGAGGATAGGATAGGATAGAGGATAGTATAGGATAGAGGATAGGATAGGGTAGAGTATAGGATACAGAATAGGATAGGATAGGATAGAGAATAGTATACGATAGATGATATTATAGGATAGAGGATAGGATATAATAGAGGATAGGTTCGGATAGAGGATAGGATAGGTGATTGGATAGAATAGAGGATCGGATAGGATAGAGTAGAGGATAGGATAGGATAGTGGATAGGATAGGATAGAGCAGACGATAGAGGATAGGATAGAGTATAGGATAGGATAGAGGATAGGATAGGATAGAGGGTAGGATCGGATAGAGAATAGTATAGGATAGATGCTATTATAGGATAGAAGATATTATAGGATAGAGGATGGGATAGGATACAGGATAGGATAGGATAGAGGATAGGAGAGGATTGAGGATAGGATAGGATTGAGGATAGGATAGATGATATTATAGGATAGAGGTTAGGATAGGATAGAGGATAGGTTCGGATAGATGATAGGATAGGGGATTGGATAGAATAGAGGATAGGATAGGATAGAGGATAGGATAGGATAGAGGATAGGATAGGGTAGAGTATAGGATACAGAATAGGATAGGATAGAGGATAGGATAGGATAGAGGATAGGATAGGATAGAGGAGAGGATAGGATAGAGGATAGGATAGGATAGAGGATAGGATAGGATAGAGGATAGGATAGGATAGAGGATAGGATAGGATAGAGGATAGGATAGGGGATTGGATAGGATAGAGGATAAGATAGGATAGAGGATAGGATAGGGTAGAGGATAGGATAGAGTATAGGATAGGATAGAGGATAGGATAGAGGATAGGATAGAGGATTGGATAGGATAGAGGATAGGATAGAGGATTGGATAGGATAGAGGATATTATAGGATAGAGGATAGGGTAGGATAGAGGATACGATAGTATAGAGGACAGGATAGGATAGAGGATACGAAATTATAGAGGCTAGGATAGGTGATTGGATAGGATAGAGGAAAAGATAGGATAGAGGATAGAATAGGATAGAGGATAGGATAGGATAGGATAGAGGATAGGATAGGGGATAGGATAGGATAGAGGATAGGACAGGATAGAGGATAGGATAGGATAGAGGATAGGGTAGGATAGAGGATAGGATAGGATAGAGTATAGGATAGGATAGAGGATAGGATAGGCTAGACGATAGGATAGGATAGAGGATAGGATAGGATAGAGGATAGGATAGGATAGAGGACAGGATAGGATAGAGGATAGGATAGGGGATTGGATAGGATAGAGGATAGGATTGGATAGAGGATAGGATAGGATAGAGGATAGGATAGGATAGGGGATAGGATAGAGGATTGGATAGGATAGAGGATATTATAGGATAGAGGATAGGATAGGATAGAGGATACGATATTATAGAGGATAGGATAGGATAGGGGATAGGATAGGGTAGAGTATAGGATACAGAATAGGATAGGATAGAGGGTAGGATAGGATAGAGGATAGGATAGAATAGAGGATAGGATAGGATTGAGGATAGGATATAATAGGATAGAGCAGACGATAGAGGATAGAATCGAGAATAGGATACGATAGATGATAGTATAGGATGGAGGATACGATAGGGTAGAGGATAGGATAGAGAATAGGATAGGATAGAGGATAGGACAGGATAGAGAATAGGATCGGATAGAGGATAGGATAGGGGATTGGATAGGATAGAGGATACGATAGGATAGAGGATAGGATAGGATAGAGGATAGTATAGGATAGGGGACAGGATATGATAGAGAATATTATAGGATAGATGATATTATAGGATAGAGGATAATATAGGGTAGAGGATAGGATAGAGAATAGGATAGGATAGAGGATTGGATAGGATATAGGATATTATAGGATAGAGGATAGGATAGGATAGAGAATAGGATAGGGGATTGGATAGGATAGAAGATAGGATAGGATAGAGGATATGATAGGGTAGAGGATAGGATAGAGAGTAGGATTGGATAGAGGATAGGATAGGTGATTGGATAGGATAGAGGATAGGAGACGATAGAGGATAGGATAGAGGATAGGATAGAGGATATGATAGGATAGAGGATAGGATAGGATAGAGGATAGGATCGGAAAGAGGATAGGATAGGGGATTGGATAGGATAGAGGATATGATAGGATAGAAGATAGGATAGAATAGAGGATAGGAGAGGATTGATGATAGGACAGGATAGTGGATAGGATACGATAGAACAGACGATAGAGGATAGGATAGAGAATAGTATACGTTAGATGATAATACAGGATAGAGGATAGGGTAGAGGATACGATATTATAGAGGATAGGATAGGATAGACGATTGGATAGGGGATTGGATAGGATAGACGATAGGATAGGGTAGAGGATAGGATAGAGAATAGGATAGGATAGAGGATAGGATAGGATAGAGTATAGGATCGGATAGAGGATAGGATAGGGGATTGGATAGGATAGAGGATATGATAGGATAGAAGATAGGATGGGATAGAGGATAGGATAGGATAGAGAATAGTATAGGATAGATGATATTATAGGATAGAGGATAGGATCGGATAGAGGATAGGATAGGATTGAGGATAGGATAGGATAGTGGATAGGATAGGATAGAACAGACGATAGAGGATAGGATAGAGAATAGGATAGGTTAGATGATACTATAGGATAGAGGATATGATAGGATAGAGGATAGGATAGGATAGAGGATAGGATAGGATAGAGGATAGGAACGGATAGAGGATAGGATAGGATAGAGGATAGTTTAGGATAGAGGATAGGATAGGATAGAGAATAGTATAGGATAGATGATATTATAGGATAGAGGATAGGATAGGATAGACGATAGGAACGGATAGAGGATAGGATAGGGGATTGGATAGGATAGAGGATAGGATAGGATAGGGGATAGGATAGGGTAGAGGATAGTATAGAGAATAGTATAGGATAGTGGTTAGGATCGGATAGAGGATAGGATAGGGTACAGGATAGGATAGAGAATAGGATAGGATAGAGGATAGGATAGGATAGAGGATAGGATCGGATAGAGGATAGGATAGGGGATTGGATAGGATAGAGGATATGATAGGATAGAAGATAGGATAGGATAGAGGATAGGAGAGGATTGAGGATAGGATAGGATAGTGGATAGGATACGATAGAACAGACGATAGAGGATAGGATAGAGAATAGGATAGGTTAGATGATAATACAGGATAGAGGATAGGATAGAGGATACGATATTATAGAGGATAGGATAGGATAGAGGATTGGATAGGGGATTGGATAAGATAGACGATAGGCGACGATAGAGGATAGTATAGGATAGAGGATAAGATAGAATAGAGAATAGTATAGGGTAGAGGATATTATAGGATAGAGGATAGGATAGGATAGAGGATAGGAACGGATAGAGGATAGGATAGTGGATAGGATAGGATAGTGGATAGGATAGGATAGGGGATAGGATAGGGTAGAGGATAGGATAGAGAATAGTATAGGATAGTGGATAGGATAGGATAGAGGATAGGATCGGATAGAGGATAGGATACGATAGAGGATAGGATAGAGGATTGGATAGGATAGAGGATATTATTGGATAGAGGATAGGATAGGATACAGGATAGGATAGGATAGAGGATAGGAGAGGATGGAGGATAGGATAGGATAGCTGATAGGATGTGATAGAACAGACGACAGAGGATAGGATAGAGAATAGGATACAGAATAGAGGATAGGATACGATAGAGAATATTATAGGATGGAGGATAGGATAGGATAGAGGATAGTATAGGATAGAGGATAGGAAAGGATTGAGAATAGTATAGGATAGAGGATATGATAGGATAGAGGATAGGATAGGATAGAGGATAGGATAGGATAGAGGATAGGAACGGATAGAGGATAGGATAGGGAATTGGATAGGATAGAGGATAGGATAGGGTAGAGGATAGGATAGAGAATAGGACAGGATATAGGATAGGATAGGATAGAGTATAGGATCGGATAGAGGATAGGATAGGGGATTGGATAGGATAGAGGATATGATAGGATAGAAGATAGGATGGGATAGAGGATAGGATAGGATAGAGAATAGTATAGGATAGATGATATTATAGGATAGAGGATATGATCGGATAGAGGATAGGATAGGGGATTGGATAGGATAGAGGATAGGATAGGATTGAGGATAGGATAGGATAGTGGATAGGATAGGATAGTGGATAGGATAGGATAGAACAGACGATAGAGGATAGGATAGAGAATAGGATAGGTTAGATGATAGTATGGGATAGAGGATATGATAGGATAGAGGATAGGATAGGATAGAGGATAGGATAGGATAGAGGATAGGAACGGATAGAGGATAGGATAGGATAGAGGATAGTTTAGGATAGAGGATAGGATAGGATAGAGAATAGTATAGGATAGATGATATTATAGGATAGAGGATAGGATAGGATAGAGGATAGGAACGGATAGAGGATAGGATAGGGGATTGGATAGGATAGAGGATAGGATAGGATAGGGGATAGGATAGGGTAGAGGATAGTATAGAGAATAGTATAGGATAGTGGTTAGGTTCGTATAGAGGATAGGATAGGGTAGAGGATAGGATAGAGAATAGGATAGGATAGAGGATAGGATAGGATAGAGGATAGGATCGGATAGAGGATAGGATAGGATAGAGGATAGGATCGGATAGAGAATAGGATAGGGGATTGGATAGGATAGAAGATAGGATAGGATAGAGGATATGATAGGGTAGAGGATAGGATAGAGAATAGGATAGGATAGAGGATAGGATAGGATAGAGAATAGTATAAGATAGGTGATATTATAGGAAGGAGGATAGGATAGGATACAGGATACGATCGGATAGAGGATAGGATAGGTGATTGGATAGGATAGAGGATAGGAGACGATAGGGGATTGGATAGGATAGAGGACAGGATAGGATAGGGGATAGGATAGGGGAGAGGATAGGATAGAGAATAGTATAGGATAGTGGATAGAATAGGATAGAGGATAGGATAGGGTAGAGGATAGGATAGAGAATAGGATAGGATAGAGGATAGGATAGGATAGAGGATAGGATACGATAGAGGATAGGATAGAGGATAGGATAGAGGATTGGATAGGATAGAGGATATTACAAGGTAGATGATAGGATAGGATACAGGATAGGATAGGATAGAGGATAGGAGAGGATTGAGGATAGGATAGGATAGTGGATAGGATAGTATAGAACAGACAATAGAGGATAGGATAGAGAATAGAATAGGTTAGATGATAGTATAGGATAGAGGATAGGATAGAGGATACGATATTATAGAGGATAGGATAGGATAGAGGATTGGATTGGGGATTGGATAGGATAGAAGATAGGAGACGATAGAGGATAGTATAGGATAGAGGATAAGATAGGATAGAGAATAGTATAGGATAGATGATATTATAGGATAGAGGATAGGATAGGATAGAGGATAGGATAGGATAGAGGATAGGATAGGATAGAGGATAGGATAGGATAGAGGATAGGATAGGATAGAGGATAGGAACGGGTAGAGGATAGGATAGGGGATTGGATAGGATAGAGGATAGGATAGGACAGGGGATAGGATAGGGTAGAGGATAGTATAGAGAATAGTATAGGATAGTGGTTAGGACAGGATAGAGGATAGGATAGGGTAGAGGATAGGATAGAGAATAGGATAGGATAGAGGATAGGATAGGATAGAGGATAGGATCGGGAAGAGGATAGGATAGGGGATTGGATAGGATAGAACAGACGATAGAGGATAGGATAGAGAATAGGATAGGTTAGATGATAGTATAGGATAGAGGATAGGATAGGATAGAGGATAGGATAGGATAGGATAGAGGATAGGATAGGATAGAGGATAGAGGATAGGATAGGATAGAGGATAGTATAGGATAGAGGATAGGATAGGATAGAGAATAGTATAGGATATATAATATTATAGGATAGAGGATAGGATAGGATAGAGGATAGGATCGGATAGAGCATAGGATAGGTGATTGGATAGGATAGAGGATAGGATAGGATAGGGGATAGGATAGGGTAGAGGATAGTATAGAGAATAGTACAGGATAGTGGTTAGGATAGGATAGCGGATTGGATAGGGTAGAGGATAGGATAGAGAATAGGATAGGATAGTGGATAGGATAGGATAGAGGATAGGATCGGAAAGAGGATAGGATAGGGGATTGGATAGGATAGAGGATATGATAGGATAGAAGATAGGATAGGATAGAGGATAGGAGAGGATTGAGGATAGGACAGGATAGTGGATAGGATACGATAGAACAGACGATAGAGGATAGGATAGAGAATAGTATACGTTAGATGATAATACATGATAGAGGATAGGATAGAGGATACGATATTATAGAAGATAGGATAGGATAGAGGATTGGATAGGGGATTGGATAGGATAGACGATAGGATAGGGTAGAGGATAGGATAGAGAATAGGATAGGATAGAGGATAGGATAGGATAGAGTATAGGATCGGATAGAGGATAGGATAGGGGATTGGATAGGATAGAGGATATGATAGGATAGAAGATTGGATAGGATAGAGGATAGGATAGGATAGAGGATAGGAACGGATAGAGGATAGGATAGTGTAGAGTATAGGATACAGAATAGGATAGGATAGAGAATAGTATAGGATAGATGATATTATAGGATAGAGGATAGGTTCGGATAGAGGATAGGATAAGGGATTGGGTAGAATAGAGGATCGGATAGGATAGAGGATAGGCTAGGGGATTTAATAGAATAGAGGATCGGATACGATAGAGGATAAGATAGGATAGAGGATAGGATAGGGTAGAGTCTAGGATACAGAATAGGATAGGATAGAGGATAGGATAGGATAGAGGATAGGATCGGATAGAGGATAGGATAGGATAGAGGATAGGATAGGATAGAGCAGACGATAGAGGATAGGATAGAGAATAGGATAGGATAGAGGATAGGATAGGATAGAGGATAGGATAGGATAGAGGATAGGATAGGGTAGAGGATAGGATCGTATAGAGGAGAGGATAGGTGATTGGATAGGATAGAGGATAGGATAGGATTGAGGATAGGATAGTATAGTGGATAGGATAGGATAGAGCAGACGATAGAGTATAGGATAGAGAATAGGATAGGATAGAGGATAGGATAGGATAGAGGATTGGATCGGATAGAGGATAGGATAGGGGATCGGATAGGATAGAGGATAGGATAGGTGATTGGATAGGATAGATGATAGGATAGGATTGAGGATAGGATAGGATTGTGGATAGGATAGGATAGAGGATAGGATAGGGTAGTGTATAGGATACAGAATAGGATAGGATAGAGGATAAGATAGGATAGAGGATAGGATAGAGAATAGGATAGAATAGAGAATAGTATCGGGTAGATGATATTTTAGGATAGAGGATAGGATAGGATAGAGGATAGGTTCGTATAGAGGATAGGATAGGTGATTGGATAGGATAGATGATAGGATGGGATTGAGGATAGGATAGGATAGTGTATAGGATAGGATAGAGCAGACAATAGAGGATAGGATAGAGAATAGGATAGGATAGGGTAGAGGATAGGATAGAGAATAGGATAGGATAGGGTAGAGGATAGGATAGAGAATAGGATAGGATAGAGGATAGGATCGGGTAGAGTATAGGATAGAGAATAGGATAGGATAGAGAATAGTATAGGATAGATGATATTATAGGATAGAGGATAGGATAGGATAGAGGATAGGAAAGGATAGAGGATAGGATAGGGGATTGGATAGGATAGAAGATATTATAGGATAGAAGATATTATAGGATAGAGGATAGGATAGGGTAGAGGATAGGATAGGATAGAGGATAGGATAGGATGGAGGATAGGATATGGGATTGGATAGGATAGAGGATAGGATAGGGTAGAGAATAGTACACGATAGATGATATTATAGGATAGAGGATAGGATAGGGTAGAGGATAGGATAGGATAGAGGATAGGATAGGGTAGAGTATAGGAGAGGATTGACAATAGGATAGGATAGTGGATAGGATAGGATAGAAAACCCGATAGAGGATAGGAGAGAGAATAGGATAGGTTAGATGATAGGATAGGGTAGAGGATAGGATAGGGTAGACGATAGGATGGGATAGAGTATAGGATAGGATAGAGGATAGGATAGGGTAGAGGATAGGAAAGGGTAGACGATAGGATAGGATAGAGGATAGGATAGGATAGAGGATAGGATAGGGTAGAGGATAGAAGAGAGAATAGGATAGGATATAGGATAGGATAGGATAGAGGATACGATCGTATAGAGGATAGGATAGGTGATTGGATAGGATAGAGGATAGGATAGGATTGAGGATAGGATAGTATAGTGGATAGGATAGGATAGAGCAGACGATAGAGGATAGGATAGAGAATAGGATAGGATAGAGGATAGGATAGGATAGAGGATTGGATCGGATAGAGGATAGGATAGGGGATTGGATAGGATAGAGGATAGGATAGGTGATTGGATAGGATAGATGATAGGATAGGATTGAGGATATGATAGGATTGTGGATAGGATAGGATAGAGGATAGGATAGGGTAAAGTATAGGATACAGAATAGGATAGGATAGAGGATAAGATAGGATAGAGGATAGAAAGAGAATAGGATAGGATAGAGAATAGTATAGGGTAGATGATATTATAGGATAGAGGATAGGATAGGATAGAGGATAGGTTCGTATAGAGGATAGGATAGGTGATTGGATAGGATAGATGATAGGATAGGATTGAGGATAGGATAGGATAGTGGATAGGATAGGATAGAGCAGACGATAGAGGATAGGATAGAGAATAGGATAGGATAGAGGATAGGATAGAGAATAGGATAGGATAGGGTAGAGGATAGGATAGAGAATAGGACAGGATAGAGGATAGGATAGGATAGAGGATAGGATCGGATAGAGGATAGTATAGGATTAGTGATATTATAGGATAGAGGATAGGATAGGGTAGAGGATAGGATAGAGAATAGGATAGGATAGAGAATAGTATAGGATAGATGATATTATAGGATAGAGGATAGGATAGGATAGAGGATAGGAACGGATAGAGGATAGGATAGGGGATTGGATAGGATAGAAGATATTATAGGATAGAGGATAGGATAGGGTAGAGGATAGGATAGGATAGAGGATAGGATAGGATAGAGGATAGGATAGTGTAGAGTATAGGATACAGAATAGGATAGGATAGAGAATAGTATAGGATAGATGATATTATAGGATAGAGGATAGGATAGGTTAGAGGATAGGTTCGGATAGAGGATAGGATAAGGGATTGGGTAGAATAGAGGATCGGATAGGATAGAGGATAGGATAGGGTATTTAATAGAATAGAGGATCGGATAGGATAGAGGATAGGATAGGATAGAGGATAGGATAGGGTAGAGTCTAGGATAGAGGATAGGATAGGATAGAGGATAGGATCGGATAGAGGATAGGATAGGATAGAGGATAGGATAGGATAGAGCAGACGATAGAGGATAGGCTAGAGAATAGGATAGGATAGAGGATTGGATCGGATAGAGGATAGGATAGGGGATTGGATAGGATACAGGATAGGATAGGGTAGAGGATAGGATAGGATAGAGGATAGGATAGGATGGAGGATAAGATAGGGTAGAGTATAGGATACAGAACAGGATAGGATAGGATCGAGAATAGTATACGATAGATGATATTATAGGATAGAGGATAGGATAGGGTAGAGGATAATATAGAGAATAGGATAGGATAGAGGATAGGATAGGGTAGATGATAGGATAGAGAATACGATAGGATAGAGGATATGATAGGATAGAAGATAGGATAGGGTAGAGGATAGGATAGGATAGGATAGAGGATAGGATAGGGTAGAGGATAGGATAGGATAGAGGATAAGATAGGATAGAGGATAGGATAGGATAGAGAATAAGATAGGGTAGAGTATAGGATACAGCATAGGATAGGATAGAGGATAGGATATGATAGAGGATAGGATCGGATAGAGGATAGGATACGATAGAGGATAGTATAGGATAGAGGATAGGATCGGATAGAGGATAGGATAGGGGATTGGATAGGATAGAGGATAGGATAGGACACAGGATAGGATAGGATAGAGGATAGGATAGGATAGAGGATAGGATAGGGTTGAGGATAGGATAGGATTGAGGATAGGATATGATAGTGGATAGGATAGGGGATTGGATAGGATAGAGGATAGGATAGGATAGGATGCACAATAGTATAGGATAGAGGATAGGATAGGATAGAGGATAGGATAAGATAGAGGATAGGATAGAGGATAGAATAGAGGATTGGATAGGATAGAGAATCGTATAGGATAGATGATATTATAGGATAGAGGATAGGATGGGATAGAGGATACGATATTATAGAGGCTAGGATAGGATAGAGGATAGGATCGGATAGAGGATAGGATAGGGGATTGGATAGGATAGAGGATAGGATAGGATACAGGATAGGATAGGATAGAGCAGACCATAGAATATATGATAGGATAGAGGATAGGATAGGATAGCGGATAGGATAGGACGGAGGATAGGATAGGGGATTCATTAGGATAGAGGATAGGATAGGATAGAGGATAGGATAGGATAGAGGATAGGATATTATAGAGGATAGGATAGGATAGGATAGCGGATAGGATAAAATGGAGTATAGGATAGAATTGAGGATAGGATATGGTTGAGGATAGGATAGGATAGAGGATAGGATAGAAGATATAATAGAGGATAGGATAGAGGATAGGATAGAGGATTGGATAGGATAGAGGATATTATAGGATAGAGGATAGTATAGGGTAGAGGATAGGATCGTATAGAGGATAGGATAGGTGATTGGATAGGATAGAGGATAGAATAGGGTAGATGATAGGATAGAGAATAGGACAGGATAGAGGATAGGATCGCATAGAGGATAGGATAGAGGATAGGATAGAGGATTGGATAGGATAGAGGAAATTATAGGATAGAGGATAGGATAGGATAGAGGATAGGATCGGGTAGAGGATAGGATAGGGGATTGGGTAGTATAGAGGATAGGATAGGATAGATGATAGGATAGGGTAGAGGATAGAACAGGATAGAGAATCGTATAGGATAGAGGATGGGATAGGATAGAGGATAGGATCGGATAGAGGATAGGATAGTGGATTGGATAGGGTAGAGGATAGGATAGGATAGAGGATATTATAGGATAGAGGATAGGATAGGATAGAGGATATTATATTATAGAGGATAGGATAGGATAGAGGATAGGATAGGATAGCGGATAGGATATAATGGAGTTTAGGATAGGATTGAGGATAGGATATGGTTGAGGATAGGATAGGATAGAGGATAGGATAGAGGATATGATAGAGGATAGGATACAGGATTGGATAGCATAGAGGATATTATAGGATAGAGGATAGGATAGGGTAGAAGATAGGATAGTGGATAGGATAGGATAGAGGATAGGATAGGGTAGAGGATAGGATAGAGGACAGGATAGGATAGGGGATAGGATAGGGTATAGGATAGGAAAGAGAATAGTATTGGATAGTGGATAGGATAGGATAGAGGATAGGATAGGGTAGAGAATAGGATAGGATAAAGGATAGGATAGGATAGAGGATAGGATAGAGGATAGGATAGAGGATAGGATAGAGGATTGGATAGGATAGAGGATTGGATATGAGAGAGGATATTACAGGATAGATGATAGGATAGGATATAGGATAGTGGATAGGATAGTATAGAACAGAAAATAGAGGATAGGACAGAGAATAGAATAGGTTAGATGATAGTATAGGATAGAGGATAGGATAGAGGATACGATATTATAGAGGATAGGATAGGATAGTGGATTGGATTGGGGATTGGATAGGATAGAAGATAGGAGACGATAGAGGATAGCATAGGATAGGGGATAAGATAGGTTAGAGAATAGTATAGGATAGATGATATTATAGGATAGAGGATAGGATAGGATAGAGGATAGGTTCGGATAGAGGATAGGATAGGGGATTTGATAGGATAGAGGATAGGATAGGATAGAGGATATGATAGGGTAGAGGATAGGATAGAGAATAGGATAGGATAGAGGATAGGATAGGATAGAGAATAGTATAGGATAGATGATATTATAGGATAGAGGATAGGATAGGGTAGAGGATAGGATCGGATAGAGGATAGGATAGGTGATTGGATAGGATAGAGGATAGGATCGGATAGAGGATAGGATAGGGGATTGGATAGGATAGAGGATAGGATAGGCTAGAGGATAGGATAGGGAAGAGGATAGGATCGGATAGAGGATAGGATAGGGGATTGGGTAGTATAGAGGATAGGATAGGATAGAGGATAGGATAGGGTAGAGGATAGAACAGGATAGAGAATCGTATAGGATAGAGGGTGGATAGGATAGAGGATAGGATCGGATAGAGGATAGGATAGGGGATTTGATAGGATAGAGGATAGGATAGGATAGAGGATATGATACGGTAGAGGATAGGATAGAGAATAGGATAGGATAGAGGATGGGATAGGATAGATAATAGTATAGGATAGATGATATTATAGGATAGAGGATAGGATAGGATTGAGGATAGGATAGGACAGAGGATAGGATAGGGTTGAGGATAGGATAGGATTGAGGATAGGATATGATAGTGGATAGGATAGGAGATTGGATAGGATAGAGGATAGGATAGGATAGGATAGAGAATAGTATAGGATAGATGATATTATAGGATAGAGGATAGGATAGGATAGAGGATAGGATCGTATAGAGGATGGTATAGGTGATTGGATAGGATAGAGGATTGGATAGGGTAGATGATAGGATAGAGAATAGGATAGGATAGAGGATAGGATAGGATAGAGGATAGGATCGGATAGAGGATAGGATAGGCGATTGGATAGGATCGGATAGAGGATAGGATAGGCGATTGGATAGGGTAGAGTATAGGATAGGATAGAGGATCTTATAGGATAGAGGATTGGATAGGATAGAGGATACGATATTATAGAGGATAGGATAGGACAGAGAATAGGATCGGATAGAGGATAGGATAGGGGATTGGATAGGATAGAGGATAGGATAGGACACAGGATAGGATAAGACAGAGGATATGATAGAGAATAGGACAGGATAGAGGATAGGATAGGATAGAGGATAGGATCGGATAGAGGATAGGATAGGGGATTGGATAGTATAGAGGATAGGATAGGATAGAGGATAGGATAGGATAGAGGATCGGATAGGATAGAGGATAGGATAGGATAGAGGATAGGATCGTATAGAGGATGGTATAGGTGATTGGATAGGATAGAGGATAGGATAGGGTAGATGATAGGATAGAGAATACGATAGGATAGAGGATATGATAGGATAGAAGATAGGATAGGGTAGAGGATAGGATAGGATAGGATAGAGGATAGGATAGGGTAGAGGATAGGATAGGATAGAGGATAAGATAGGATAGAGGATAGGATAGGATAGAGAATAGGATAGGGTAGAGTATAGGATACAGCATAGGATAGGATAGAGGATAGGATATGATAGAGGATAGGATCGGATAGAGGATAGGATACGATAGAGGATAGTATAGGATAGAGGATAGGATCGGATAGAGGATAGGATAGGGGATTGGATAGGATAGAGGATAGGATAGGATAGGATGCACAATAGTATAGGATAGAGGATAGGATAGGATAGAGGATAGGATAAGATAGAGGATAGGATAGAGGATAGAATAGAGGATTGGATAGGATAGAGAATCGTATAGGATAGATGATATTATAGGATAGAGGATAGGATGGGATAGAGGATACGATATTATAGAGGCTAGGATAGGATAGAGGATAGGATCGGATAGAGGATAGGATAGGGGATTGGATAGGATAGAGGATAGGATAGGATACAGGATAGGATAGGATAGAGCAGACCATAGAATATATGATAGGATAGAGGATAGGATAGGATAGCGGATAGGATAGGACGGAGGATAGGATAGGGGATTCATTAGGATAGAGGATAGGATAGGATAGAGGATAGGATAGGATAGAGGATAGGATATTATAGAGGATAGGATAGGATAGGATAGCGGATAGGATAAAATGGAGTATAGGATAGAATTGAGGATAGGATATGGTTGAGGATAGGATAGGATAGAGGATAGGATAGAAGATATAATAGAGGATAGGATAGAGGATAGGATAGAGGATTGGATAGGATAGAGGATATTATAGGATAGAGGATAGTATAGGGTAGAGGATAGGATCGTATAGAGGATAGGATAGGTGATTGGATAGGATAGAGGATAGAATAGGGTAGATGATAGGATAGAGAATAGGACAGGATAGAGGATAGGATCGCATAGAGGATAGGATAGAGGATAGGATAGAGGATTGGATAGGATAGAGGAAATTATAGGATAGAGGATAGGATAGGATAGAGGATAGGATCGGGTAGAGGATAGGATAGGGGATTGGGTAGTATAGAGGATAGGATAGGATAGATGATAGGATAGGGTAGAGGATAGAACAGGATAGAGAATCGTATAGGATAGAGGATGGGATAGGATAGAGGATAGGATCGGATAGAGGATAGGATAGTGGATTGGATAGGGTAGAGGATAGGATAGGATAGAGGATATTATAGGATAGAGGATAGGATAGGATAGAGGATATTATATTATAGAGGATAGGATAGGATAGAGGATAGGATAGGATAGCGGATAGGATATAATGGAGTTTAGGATAGGATTGAGGATAGGATATGGTTGAGGATAGGATAGGATAGAGGATAGGATAGAGGATATGATAGAGGATAGGATACAGGATTGGATAGCATAGAGGATATTATAGGATAGAGGATAGGATAGGGTAGAAGATAGGATAGTGGATAGGATAGGATAGAGGATAGGATAGGGTAGAGGATAGGATAGAGGACAGGATAGGATAGGGGATAGGATAGGGTATAGGATAGGAAAGAGAATAGTATTGGATAGTGGATAGGATAGGATAGAGGATAGGATAGGGTAGAGGATAGGATAGAGAATAGGATAGGATAGAGGATAGGATAGGATAGAGGATAGGATACGATAGAGGATAGGATAGAGGATAGGATAGAGGATTGGATAGGATAGAGGATATTACAAGGTAGATGATAGGATAGGATACAGGATAGGATAGGATAGAGGATAGGAGAGGATTGAGGATAGGATAGGGTAGAGGATAGTATAGAGAATAGTATAGGATAGTGGTTAGGTTCGTATAGAGGATAGGATAGGGTAGAGGATAGGATAGAGAATAGGATAGGATAGAGGATAGGATAGGATAGAGGATAGGATCGGATAGAGGATAGGATAGGATAGAGGATAGGATCGGATAGAGAATAGGATAGGGGATTGGATAGGATAGAAGATAGGATAGGATAGAGGATATGATAGGGTAGAGGATAGGATAGAGAATAGGATAGGATAGAGGATAGGATAGGATAGAGAATAGTATAAGATAGGTGATATTATAGGAAGGAGGATAGGATAGGATACAGGATACGATCGGATAGAGGATAGGATAGGTGATTGGATAGGATAGAGGATAGGAGACGATAGGGGATTGGATAGGATAGAGGACAGGATAGGATAGGGGATAGGATAGGGGAGAGGATAGGATAGAGAATAGTATAGGATAGTGGATAGAATAGGATAGAGGATAGGATAGGGTAGAGGATAGGATAGAGAATAGGATAGGATAGAGGATAGGATAGGATAGAGGATAGGATACGATAGAGGATAGGATAGAGGATAGGATAGAGGATTGGATAGGATAGAGGATATTACAAGGTAGATGATAGGATAGGATACAGGATAGGATAGGATAGAGGATAGGAGAGGATTGAGGATAGGATAGGATAGTGGATAGGATAGTATAGAACAGACAATAGAGGATAGGATAGAGAATAGAATAGGTTAGATGATAGTATAGGATAGAGGATAGGATAGAGGATACGATATTATAGAGGATAGGATAGGATAGAGGATTGGATTGGGGATTGGATAGGATAGAAGATAGGAGACGATAGAGGATAGTATAGGATAGAGGATAAGATAGGATAGAGAATAGTATAGGATAGATGATATTATAGGATAGAGGATAGGATAGGATAGAGGATAGGATAGGATAGAGGATAGGATAGGATAGAGGATAGGATAGGATAGAGGATAGGATAGGATAGAGGATAGGAACGGGTAGAGGATAGGATAGGGGATTGGATAGGATAGAGGATAGGATAGGACAGGGGATAGGATAGGGTAGAGGATAGTATAGAGAATAGTATAGGATAGTGGTTAGGACAGGATAGAGGATAGGATAGGGTAGAGGATAGGATAGAGAATAGGATAGGATAGAGGATAGGATAGGATAGAGGATAGGATCGGGAAGAGGATAGGATAGGGGATTGGATAGGATAGAACAGACGATAGAGGATAGGATAGAGAATAGGATAGGTTAGATGATAGTATAGGATAGAGGATAGGATAGGATAGAGGATAGGATAGGATAGGATAGAGGATAGGATAGGATAGAGGATAGAGGATAGGATAGGATAGAGGATAGTATAGGATAGAGGATAGGATAGGATAGAGAATAGTATAGGATATATAATATTATAGGATAGAGGATAGGATAGGATAGAGGATAGGATCGGATAGAGCATAGGATAGGTGATTGGATAGGATAGAGGATAGGATAGGATAGGGGATAGGATAGGGTAGAGGATAGTATAGAGAATAGTACAGGATAGTGGTTAGGATAGGATAGCGGATTGGATAGGGTAGAGGATAGGATAGAGAATAGGATAGGATAGTGGATAGGATAGGATAGAGGATAGGATCGGAAAGAGGATAGGATAGGGGATTGGATAGGATAGAGGATATGATAGGATAGAAGATAGGATAGGATAGAGGATAGGAGAGGATTGAGGATAGGACAGGATAGTGGATAGGATACGATAGAACAGACGATAGAGGATAGGATAGAGAATAGTATACGTTAGATGATAATACATGATAGAGGATAGGATAGAGGATACGATATTATAGAAGATAGGATAGGATAGAGGATTGGATAGGGGATTGGATAGGATAGACGATAGGATAGGGTAGAGGATAGGATAGAGAATAGGATAGGATAGAGGATAGGATAGGATAGAGTATAGGATCGGATAGAGGATAGGATAGGGGATTGGATAGGATAGAGGATATGATAGGATAGAAGATTGGATAGGATAGAGGATAGGATAGGATAGAGGATAGGAACGGATAGAGGATAGGATAGTGTAGAGTATAGGATACAGAATAGGATAGGATAGAGAATAGTATAGGATAGATGATATTATAGGATAGAGGATAGGTTCGGATAGAGGATAGGATAAGGGATTGGGTAGAATAGAGGATCGGATAGGATAGAGGATAGGCTAGGGGATTTAATAGAATAGAGGATCGGATACGATAGAGGATAAGATAGGATAGAGGATAGGATAGGGTAGAGTCTAGGATACAGAATAGGATAGGATAGAGGATAGGATAGGATAGAGGATAGGATCGGATAGAGGATAGGATAGGATAGAGGATAGGATAGGATAGAGCAGACGATAGAGGATAGGATAGAGAATAGGATAGGATAGAGGATAGGATAGGATAGAGGATAGGATAGGATAGAGGATAGGATAGGGTAGAGGATAGGATCGTATAGAGGAGAGGATAGGTGATTGGATAGGATAGAGGATAGGATAGGATTGAGGATAGGATAGTATAGTGGATAGGATAGGATAGAGCAGACGATAGAGTATAGGATAGAGAATAGGATAGGATAGAGGATAGGATAGGATAGAGGATTGGATCGGATAGAGGATAGGATAGGGGATCGGATAGGATAGAGGATAGGATAGGTGATTGGATAGGATAGATGATAGGATAGGATTGAGGATAGGATAGGATTGTGGATAGGATAGGATAGAGGATAGGATAGGGTAGTGTATAGGATACAGAATAGGATAGGATAGAGGATAAGATAGGATAGAGGATAGGATAGAGAATAGGATAGAATAGAGAATAGTATCGGGTAGATGATATTTTAGGATAGAGGATAGGATAGGATAGAGGATAGGTTCGTATAGAGGATAGGATAGGTGATTGGATAGGATAGATGATAGGATGGGATTGAGGATAGGATAGGATAGTGTATAGGATAGGATAGAGCAGACAATAGAGGATAGGATAGAGAATAGGATAGGATAGGGTAGAGGATAGGATAGAGAATAGGATAGGATAGGGTAGAGGATAGGATAGAGAATAGGATAGGATAGAGGATAGGATCGGGTAGAGTATAGGATAGAGAATAGGATAGGATAGAGAATAGTATAGGATAGATGATATTATAGGATAGAGGATAGGATAGGATAGAGGATAGGAAAGGATAGAGGATAGGATAGGGGATTGGATAGGATAGAAGATATTATAGGATAGAAGATATTATAGGATAGAGGATAGGATAGGGTAGAGGATAGGATAGGATAGAGGATAGGATAGGATGGAGGATAGGATATGGGATTGGATAGGATAGAGGATAGGATAGGGTAGAGAATAGTACACGATAGATGATATTATAGGATAGAGGATAGGATAGGGTAGAGGATAGGATAGGATAGAGGATAGGATAGGGTAGAGTATAGGAGAGGATTGACAATAGGATAGGATAGTGGATAGGATAGGATAGAAAACCCGATAGAGGATAGGAGAGAGAATAGGATAGGTTAGATGATAGGATAGGGTAGAGGATAGGATAGGGTAGACGATAGGATGGGATAGAGTATAGGATAGGATAGAGGATAGGATAGGGTAGAGGATAGGAAAGGGTAGACGATAGGATAGGATAGAGGATAGGATAGGATAGAGGATAGGATAGGGTAGAGGATAGAAGAGAGAATAGGATAGGATATAGGATAGGATAGGATAGAGGATACGATCGTATAGAGGATAGGATAGGTGATTGGATAGGATAGAGGATAGGATAGGATTGAGGATAGGATAGTATAGTGGATAGGATAGGATAGAGCAGACGATAGAGGATAGGATAGAGAATAGGATAGGATAGAGGATAGGATAGGATAGAGGATTGGATCGGATAGAGGATAGGATAGGGGATTGGATAGGATAGAGGATAGGATAGGTGATTGGATAGGATAGATGATAGGATAGGATTGAGGATATGATAGGATTGTGGATAGGATAGGATAGAGGATAGGATAGGGTAAAGTATAGGATACAGAATAGGATAGGATAGAGGATAAGATAGGATAGAGGATAGAAAGAGAATAGGATAGGATAGAGAATAGTATAGGGTAGATGATATTATAGGATAGAGGATAGGATAGGATAGAGGATAGGTTCGTATAGAGGATAGGATAGGTGATTGGATAGGATAGATGATAGGATAGGATTGAGGATAGGATAGGATAGTGGATAGGATAGGATAGAGCAGACGATAGAGGATAGGATAGAGAATAGGATAGGATAGAGGATAGGATAGAGAATAGGATAGGATAGGGTAGAGGATAGGATAGAGAATAGGACAGGATAGAGGATAGGATAGGATAGAGGATAGGATCGGATAGAGGATAGTATAGGATTAGTGATATTATAGGATAGAGGATAGGATAGGGTAGAGGATAGGATAGAGAATAGGATAGGATAGAGAATAGTATAGGATAGATGATATTATAGGATAGAGGATAGGATAGGATAGAGGATAGGAACGGATAGAGGATAGGATAGGGGATTGGATAGGATAGAAGATATTATAGGATAGAGGATAGGATAGGGTAGAGGATAGGATAGGATAGAGGATAGGATAGGATAGAGGATAGGATAGTGTAGAGTATAGGATACAGAATAGGATAGGATAGAGAATAGTATAGGATAGATGATATTATAGGATAGAGGATAGGATAGGTTAGAGGATAGGTTCGGATAGAGGATAGGATAAGGGATTGGGTAGAATAGAGGATCGGATAGGATAGAGGATAGGATAGGGTATTTAATAGAATAGAGGATCGGATAGGATAGAGGATAGGATAGGATAGAGGATAGGATAGGGTAGAGTCTAGGATAGAGGATAGGATAGGATAGAGGATAGGATCGGATAGAGGATAGGATAGGATAGAGGATAGGATAGGATAGAGCAGACGATAGAGGATAGGCTAGAGAATAGGATAGGATAGAGGATTGGATCGGATAGAGGATAGGATAGGGGATTGGATAGGATACAGGATAGGATAGGGTAGAGGATAGGATAGGATAGAGGATAGGATAGGATGGAGGATAAGATAGGGTAGAGTATAGGATACAGAACAGGATAGGATAGGATCGAGAATAGTATACGATAGATGATATTATAGGATAGAGGATAGGATAGGGTAGAGGATAATATAGAGAATAGGATAGGATAGAGGATAGGATAGGATAGAGGATAGGAACGGATAGAGGATAGGATAGGGGATTGGATAGGATAGAGGATAGGATCGGATAGAGGATAGGATACGATAGACGATAGTATAGGATAGAGGATAGGATAGCATAGAGAATAGTATAGGGTAAATGATAGTATAGGATAGAGGATAGTATAGGATAGAGGATAGGATAGAGAATAGTATAGGATAGATGATATTATAGGATAGAGGATAGGATAGGTTAGAGGATAGGATAGGGTAGAGGATAGGATAGGGTAGAGGATAGGATAGAGGATAGGATAGGATAGAGGATAGGATAGGGTAGAGGATAGGATAGGATTGAGGATAGGATAGGATAGAGGATACGATCGGAAAGAGGATAGGATAGGGGACTGGATAGGGTAGAGGATAGGATAGGATAGAGGATATTATAGGATAGAGGATTTAATAGGATAGAGGATACGACATTATAGAGGATAGGATAGAGAATAGGATCGGATAGAGGATAGGATAGGGGATTGGATAGTATAGAGGTTAGGATAGGATAGAGGATAGGATAGGATAGAGGATCGGATAGGATAGAGGATAGGATAGGATAGAGGATAGGATCGTATAGAGGATGGTATAGGTGATTGGATAGGATAGAGGATAGGATAGGGTAGATGATAGGATAGAGAATACGATAGGATAGAGGATATGATAGGATAGAAGATAGGATAGGGTAGAGGATAGGATAGGATAGGATAGAGGATAGGATAGGGTAGAGGATAGGATAGGATAGAGGATAAGATAGGATAGAGGATAGGATAGGATAGAGAATAAGATAGGGTAGAGTATAGGATACAGCATAGGATAGGATAGAGGATAGGATATGATAGAGGATAGGATCGGATAGAGGATAGGATACGATAGAGGATAGTATAGGATAGAGGATAGGATCGGATAGAGGATAGGATAGGGGATTGGATAGGATAGAGGATAGGATAGGACACAGGATAGGATAGGATAGAGGATAGGATAGGATAGAGGATAGGATAGGGTTGAGGATAGGATAGGATTGAGGATAGGATATGATAGTGGATAGGATAGGGGATTGGATAGGATAGAGGATAGGATAGGATAGGATGCACAATAGTATAGGATAGAGGATAGGATAGGATAGAGGATAGGATAAGATAGAGGATAGGATAGAGGATAGAATAGAGGATTGGATAGGATAGAGAATCGTATAGGATAGATGATATTATAGGATAGAGGATAGGATGGGATAGAGGATACGATATTATAGAGGCTAGGATAGGATAGAGGATAGGATCGGATAGAGGATAGGATAGGGGATTGGATAGGATAGAGGATAGGATAGGATACAGGATAGGATAGGATAGAGCAGACCATAGAATATATGATAGGATAGAGGATAGGATAGGATAGCGGATAGGATAGGACGGAGGATAGGATAGGGGATTCATTAGGATAGAGGATAGGATAGGATAGAGGATAGGATAGGATAGAGGATAGGATATTATAGAGGATAGGATAGGATAGGATAGCGGATAGGATAAAATGGAGTATAGGATAGAATTGAGGATAGGATATGGTTGAGGATAGGATAGGATAGAGGATAGGATAGAAGATATAATAGAGGATAGGATAGAGGATAGGATAGAGGATTGGATAGGATAGAGGATATTATAGGATAGAGGATAGTATAGGGTAGAGGATAGGATCGTATAGAGGATAGGATAGGTGATTGGATAGGATAGAGGATAGAATAGGGTAGATGATAGGATAGAGAATAGGACAGGATAGAGGATAGGATCGCATAGAGGATAGGATAGAGGATAGGATAGAGGATTGGATAGGATAGAGGAAATTATAGGATAGAGGATAGGATAGGATAGAGGATAGGATCGGGTAGAGGATAGGATAGGGGATTGGGTAGTATAGAGGATAGGATAGGATAGATGATAGGATAGGGTAGAGGATAGAACAGGATAGAGAATCGTATAGGATAGAGGATGGGATAGGATAGAGGATAGGATCGGATAGAGGATAGGATAGTGGATTGGATAGGGTAGAGGATAGGATAGGATAGAGGATATTATAGGATAGAGGATAGGATAGGATAGAGGATATTATATTATAGAGGATAGGATAGGATAGAGGATAGGATAGGATAGCGGATAGGATATAATGGAGTTTAGGATAGGATTGAGGATAGGATATGGTTGAGGATAGGATAGGATAGAGGATAGGATAGAGGATATGATAGAGGATAGGATACAGGATTGGATAGCATAGAGGATATTATAGGATAGAGGATAGGATAGGGTAGAAGATAGGATAGTGGATAGGATAGGATAGAGGATAGGATAGGGTAGAGGATAGGATAGAGGACAGGATAGGATAGGGGATAGGATAGGGTATAGGATAGGAAAGAGAATAGTATTGGATAGTGGATAGGATAGGATAGAGGATAGGATAGGGTAGAGAATAGGATAGGATAAAGGATAGGATAGGATAGAGGATAGGATAGAGGATAGGATAGAGGATAGGATAGAGGATTGGATAGGATAGAGGATTGGATATGAGAGAGGATATAACAGGATAGATGATAGGATAGGATATAGGATAGTGGATAGGATAGTATAGAACAGAAAATAGAGGATAGGACAGAGAATAGAATAGGTTAGATGATAGTATAGGATAGAGGATAGGATAGAGGATACGATATTATAGAGGATAGGATAGGATAGTGGATTGGATTGGGGATTGGATAGGATAGAAGATAGGAGACGATAGAGGATAGCATAGGATAGGGGATAAGATAGGTTAGAGAATAGTATAGGATAGATGATATTATAGGATAGAGGATAGGATAGGATAGAGGATAGGTTCGGATAGAGGATAGGATAGGGGATTTGATAGGATAGAGGATAGGATAGGATAGAGGATATGATAGGGTAGAGGATAGGATAGAGAATAGGATAGGATAGAGGATAGGATAGGATAGAGAATAGTATAGGATAGATGATATTATAGGATAGAGGATAGGATAGGGTAGAGGATAGGATCGGATAGAGGATAGGATAGGTGATTGGATAGGATAGAGGATAGGATCGGATAGCGGATAGGATAGGGGATTGGATAGGATAGAGGATAGGATAGGCTAGAGGATAGGATAGGGAAGAGGATAGGATCGGATAGAGGATAGGATAGGGGATTGGGTAGTATAGAGGATAGGATAGGATAGAGGATAGGATAGGGTAGAGGATAGAACAGGATAGAGAATCGTATAGGATAGAGGGTGGATAGGATAGAGGATAGGATCGGATAGAGGATAGGATAGGGGATTTGATAGGATAGAGGATAGGATAGGATAGAGGATATGATACGGTAGAGGATAGGATAGAGAATAGGATAGGATAGAGGATGGGATAGGATAGATAATAGTATAGGATAGATGATATTATAGGATAGAGGATAGGATAGGATTGAGGATAGGATAGGACAGAGGATAGGATAGGGTTGAGGATAGGATAGGATTGAGGATAGGATATGATAGTGGATAGGATAGGAGATTGGATAGGATAGAGGATAGGATAGGATAGGATAGAGAATAGTATAGGATAGATGATATTATAGGATAGAGGATAGGATAGGATAGAGGATAGGATCGTATAGAGGATGGTATAGGTGATTGGATAGGATAGAGGATTGGATAGGGTAGATGATAGGATAGAGAATAGGATAGGATAGAGGATAGGATAGGATAGAGGATAGGATCGGATAGAGGATAGGATAGGCGATTGGATAGGATCGGATAGAGGATAGGATAGGCGATTGGATAGGGTAGAGTATAGGATAGGATAGAGGATCTTATAGGATAGAGGATTGGATAGGATAGAGGATACGATATTATAGAGGATAGGATAGGACAGAGAATAGGATCGGATAGAGGATAGGATAGGGGATTGGATAGGATAGAGGATAGGATAGGACACAGGATAGGATAAGACAGAGGATATGATAGAGAATAGGACAGGATAGAGGATAGGATAGGATAGAGGATAGGATCGGATAGAGGATAGGATAGGGGATTGGATAGTATAGAGGATAGGATAGGATAGAGGATAGGATAGGATAGAGGATCGGATAGGATAGAGGATAGGATAGGATAGAGGATAGGATCGTATAGAGGATGGTATAGGTGATTGGATAGGATAGAGGATAGGATAGGGTAGATGATAGGATAGAGAATACGATAGGATAGAGGATATGATAGGATAGAAGATAGGATAGGGTAGAGGATAGGATAGGATAGGATAGAGGATAGGATAGGGTAGAGGATAGGATAGGATAGAGGATAAGATAGGATAGAGGATAGGATAGGATAGAGAATAGGATAGGGTAGAGTATAGGATACAGCATAGGATAGGATAGAGGATAGGATATGATAGAGGATAGGATCGGATAGAGGATAGGATACGATAGAGGATAGTATAGGATAGAGGATAGGATCGGATAGAGGATAGGATAGGGGATTGGATAGGATAGAGGATAGGATAGGACACAGGATAGGATAGGATAGAGGATAGGATAGGATAGAGGATAGGATAGGGTTGAGGATAGGATAGGATTGAGGATAGGATATGATAGTGGATAGGATAGGGGATTGGATAGGATAGAGGATAGGATAGGATAGGATGCACAATAGTATAGGATAGAGGATAGGATAGGATAGAGGATAGGATAAGATAGAGGATAGGATAGAGGATAGAATAGAGGATTGGATAGGATAGAGAATCGTATAGGATAGATGATATTATAGGATAGAGGATAGGATGGGATAGAGGATACGATATTATAGAGGCTAGGATAGGATAGAGGATAGGATCGGATAGAGGATAGGATAGGGGATTGGATAGGATAGAGGATAGGATAGGATACAGGATAGGATAGGATAGAGCAGACCATAGAATATATGATAGGATAGAGGATAGGATAGGATAGCGGATAGGATAGGACGGAGGATAGGATAGGGGATTCATTAGGATAGAGGATAGGATAGGATAGAGGATAGGATAGGATAGAGGATAGGATATTATAGAGGATAGGATAGGATAGGATAGCGGATAGGATAAAATGGAGTATAGGATAGAATTGAGGATAGGATATGGTTGAGGATAGGATAGGATAGAGGATAGGATAGAAGATATAATAGAGGATAGGATAGAGGATAGGATAGAGGATTGGATAGGATAGAGGATATTATAGGATAGAGGATAGTATAGGGTAGAGGATAGGATCGTATAGAGGATAGGATAGGTGATTGGATAGGATAGAGGATAGAATAGGGTAGATGATAGGATAGAGAATAGGACAGGATAGAGGATAGGATCGCATAGAGGATAGGATAGAGGATAGGATAGAGGATTGGATAGGATAGAGGAAATTATAGGATAGAGGATAGGATAGGATAGAGGATAGGATCGGGTAGAGGATAGGATAGGGGATTGGGTAGTATAGAGGATAGGATAGGATAGATGATAGGATAGGGTAGAGGATAGAACAGGATAGAGAATCGTATAGGATAGAGGATGGGATAGGATAGAGGATAGGATCGGATAGAGGATAGGATAGTGGATTGGATAGGGTAGAGGATAGGATAGGATAGAGGATATTATAGGATAGAGGATAGGATAGGATAGAGGATATTATATTATAGAGGATAGGATAGGATAGAGGATAGGATAGGATAGCGGATAGGATATAATGGAGTTTAGGATAGGATTGAGGATAGGATATGGTTGAGGATAGGATAGGATAGAGGATAGGATAGAGGATATGATAGAGGATAGGATACAGGATTGGATAGCATAGAGGATATTATAGGATAGAGGATAGGATAGGGTAGAAGATAGGATAGTGGATAGGATAGGATAGAGGATAGGATAGGGTAGAGGATAGGATAGAGGACAGGATAGGATAGGGGATAGGATAGGGTATAGGATAGGAAAGAGAATAGTATTGGATAGTGGATAGGATAGGATAAAGGATAGGATAGGGTAGAGAATAGGATAGGATAAAGGATAGGATAGGATAGAGGATAGGATAGAGGATAGGATAGAGGATAGGATAGAGGATAGGATAGAGGATTGGATAGGATAGAGGATTGGATATGAGAGAGAATATTACAGGATAGATGATAGGATAGGATATAGGATAGTGGATAGGATAGTATAGAACAGAAAATAGAGGATAGGACAGAGAATAGAATAGGTTAGATGATAGTATAGGATAGAGGATAGGATAGAGGATACGATATTATAGAGGATAGGATAGGATAGTGGATTGGATTGGGGATTGGATAGGATAGAAGATAGGAGACGATAGAGGATAGCATAGGATAGGGGATAAGATAGGATAGAGAATAGTATAGGATAGATGATATTATAGGATAGAGGATAGGATAGGATAGAGGATAGGTTCGGATAGATGATAGGATAGGGGATTTGATAGGATAGAGGATAGGATAGGATAGAGGATATGATAGGGTAGAGGATAGGATAGAGGATAGGATAGGATAGAGAATAGTATAGGATAGATGATATTATAGGATAGAGGATAGGATAGGGTAGAGGATAGGATCGGATAGAGGATAGGATAGGTGATTGGATAGGATAGAGGATAGGATCGGATAGAGGATAGGATAGGGGATTGGATAGGATAGAGGATAGGATAGGCTAGAGGATAGGATAGGGAAGAGGATAGGATCGGATAGAGGATAGGATAGGGGATTGGGTAGTATAGAGGATAGGATAGGATAGAGGATAGGATAGGGTAGAGGATAGAACAGGATAGAGAATCGTATAGGATAGAGGATGGATAGGATAGAGGATAGGATCGGATAGAGGATAGGATAGGGGATTTGATAGGATAGAGGATAGGATAGGATAGAGGATATGATACGGTAGAGGATAGGATAGAGAATAGGATAGGATAGAGGATGGGATAGGATAGATAATAGTATAGGATAGATGATATTATAGGATAGAGGATAGGATAGGATAGAGGATATTATAGGATAGAGGATAGGATAGGATAGAGGATAGGATAGGATAGAGGGTAGGATAGGATAGAGGATAGGATCGGATAGAGGATAGGATAGGATTGAGGATAGGATAGGATAGTGGATAGTATAGGATAGAGGATAGGATAGGATAGAGAATAGTATAGGATAGATGATATTATAGGATAGAGGATAGGATAGGATAGAGGATAGGATCGGATAGAGGATAGGATAGGGTAGAGGATAGGATAGAGAATAGGATAGGATAGAGGATGGGATAGGATAGCGGATAGGATAAAATGGAGTATAGGATAGGATTGAGGATAGGATATGGTTGAGGATAGGATAGGATAGAGGATAGGATAGAGGATAGGATAGAGGATAGGATAGATGATAGGATAGAGGGTAGGATAGGATAGAGGATAGGATAGGATAGAGGATAGGATAGGATAGAGGATAGGATAGGATAGAGGATAGTATAGGATAGAGGATAGGATAGGATAGAGAATAGTATAGGATAGATGATATTATAGGATAGAGGATAGGATCGGATAGAGGATAGGATAGGTGATTGGATAGGATAGAGGATAGGAGACGATAGAGGATGGTATAGGATAGAGGATAAGATAGGATAGAAAATAGTATAGGATAGATGATATTATAGGATAGAGGATAGGATAGGATAGAGGATAGGAACGGATAGAGGATAGGATAGGGGATTGGATAGGATAGAGGATAGGATAGGATAGTGGATAGGATACGATAGAACAGACGATAGAGGATAGGATAGAGAATAGTATAGGTTAGATGATAATACAGGATAGAGGATAGGATAGACAATACGATATTATAGAGGATAGGATAGGATAGAGGATTGGATAGGGGATTGGATAGGATAGACGATAGGCGACGATAGAGGATAGTATAGGATAGAGGATAAGATAGAATAGAGAATAGTATACGGTAGAGGATATTATAGGATAGAGGATAGGATATGATAGAGGATAGGAACGGATAGAGGATAGGATAGGGAATTGGATAGGATAGAGGATTGGATAGGATAGTGGATAGGATACGATAGAACAGACGATAGAGGATAGGATAGAGAATAGTATAGGTTAGATGATAATACAGGATAGAGGATAGGATAGAAGATACGATATTATAGAGGATAGGATAGGATAGAGGATTGGATAGGGGATTGGATAGGATAGACGATAGGCGACGATAGAGGATAGTATAGGATAGAGGATAAGATAGAATAGAGAATAGTATACGGTAGAGGATAGGATAGGATAGAGGATAGGAACGGATAGAGGATAGGATAGGGAATTGGATAGGATAGAGGATATGATAGGGTAGAGCATAGGATAGAGAATAGGATAGGATAGAGGATAGGATAGGATAGAGAATAGTATAGGATAGATGATATTATAGGATGGAGGAATGGATAGGATACAGGATACGATCGGATAGAGGATAAGATAGGATACAGAATAGTATAGGATAGATGATATTATAGGATAGAGGATAGGATAGGATAGAGGATAGGATAGGATAGAGGATAGGATAGGAGATTGGATAGGATAGAGGATAGGATAGGATAGGGGATAGGATAGGGTAGAGGATAGTATAGAGAATAGTATAGGATAGTGGTTAGGACAGGATAGAGGATAGGATAGGGTAGAGGATAGGATAGAGAATAGGATAGGATAGAGAATAGTATAGGATATATGATATTATAGGATAGAGGATAGGATAGGATAGAGGATAGGATCGGATAGAGGATAGGATAGGTGATTGGATAGGATAGAGGATAGGATAGGATAGAGGATAGGATCGGATAGAGGATAGGATAGGGTAGAGGATAGGCTAGGATAGAGGATAGGATAGGGTAGAGGATAGGATAGGATAGAGGATAGGATAGCGTAGAGTATAGGATACAGAATAGGATAGGATAGAGGATAGGATAGGATAGAGGATAGGATCGGATAGAGGATAGAATAGGATAGAGGAAACGATAGAGGATACGATATTATAGAGGATAGTATTGGATAGAGGATAAGATAGGATAGAGAACAGTATAGGATAGATGATATTATAGGATAGAGGATAGGATAGGATAGAGGATAGGATAGAGGATAGGATAGAGGATAGGATAGGATAGAGGATAGGATAGGATAGAGGATAGGATAGGATAGAGGATAGGATAGGATAGAGGATAGGATAGGATAGAGGATACGATCGGATAGGAGGACAGGATACGATAGAGGATAGGATAGGATAGAGGATAGGTTCGGATAGAGGATAGGATAGGGGATTGGATAGAATAGAGGATCGAATAGGATACAGGATAGGATAGGGTAAAGGATAGGATAGGGTAGAGGATAGGATAGGGTAGACGATAGGATAGGATAGAGGATAGGATAGGATAGAGGATAGGATAGGGTAGAGGATAGGATAGAGAATAGGATAGGATATAGGATAGGATAGGCTAGAGGATACGATCGGATAGAGGATAGGATACGATAGAGGATAGGATCGTATAGAGGAGAGGATAGGTGATTGGATAGGATAGAGGATAGGATAGGATTGAGGATAGGATAGTATAGTGGATAGGATAGGATAGAGCAGACGATAGAGGATAGGATAGAGAATAGGATAGGATAGAGGATAGGATAGGATAGAGCAGACAATAGAGGATAGGATAGAGAATAGGATAGGATAGAGTAGAGGATAGGATAGAGAATAGGATAGGATAGGGTAGAGGATAGGATAGAGAATAGGATAGGATAAAGGATAGGATAGGATAGAGGATAGGATCGGATAGAGGATAGTATAGGATAAATGATATTATAGGATAGAGGATAGGATCGGGTAGAGGATAGGATAGAGAATAGGATAGGATAGAGAATAGTATAGGATAGATGATATTATAGGTTAGAGGATAGGATAGGATAGAGGATAGGAACGGATAGAGGATAGGATAGGGGATTGGATAGGATAGACGATAGGATAGGATAGAGGATAGGATAGGGTAGAGGATAGGATAGGATAGAGGATAGGATAGGATAGAGGATAGGATAGTGTAGAGTATAGGATACAGAATAGGATAGGATAGAGAATAGTATAGGATAGATGATATTATAGGATAGAGGATAGGTTCGGATAGAGGATAGGATAAGGGATTGGGTAGAATAGAGGATCGGATAGGATAGAGGATAGGATAGGGGATTTAATAGAATAGAGGATCGGATACGATAGAGGATAGGATAGGATAGAGGATAGGATAGGATAGAGGATAGGATCGGATAGAGGATAGGATAGGATAGAGGATAGGATATGATAGAGCAGACGATAGAGGATAGGATAGAGAATAGGATAGGATAGAGGATTGGATCGGATAGAGGATAGGATAGGGGATTGGATAGGATAGAGGATAGGATAGAGGATAGGATAGAGGATTGGATAGGATAGAGGATATGATAGGATAGAAGATACGATAGGATAGAGGACAGGAGAGGATTGAGGATAGGATATGATAGTGGATAGGATCGGATACAGAATAGGATAGGATAGAGGATAGTATAGGATAGAGGATAGGATAGAGAATAGGATAGGATAGAGAATAGTATCGGGTAGATGATATTTTAGGATAGAGGATAGGATAGGATAGAGGATAGGTTCGTATAGAGGATAGGATAGGTGATTGGATAGGATAGATGATAGGATAGGATTGAGGATAGGATAGGATAGTGTATAGGATAGGATAGAGCAGACAATAGAGGATAGGATAGAGAATAGGATAGGATAGGGTAGAGGATAGGATAGAGAATAGGATAGGATAGGGTAGAGGATAGGATAGAGAATAGGATAGGATAGAGGATAGGATAGGATAGAGGATAGGATCGGATAGAGGATAGTATAGGATAAATGATATTATAGGATATAGGATAGGATCGGGTAGAGGATTGGATAGAGAATAGGATAGGATAGAGAAAAGTATAGGATAGATGATATTATAGGATAGAGGATAGGATAGGATAGAGGATAGGAACGGATAGAGGATAGGATAGGGGATTGGATAGGATAGAAGATATTATAGGATAGAGGATAGGATAGGGTAGAGGATAGGATAGGATAGAGGATAGGATAGGATAGAGGATAGGATAGTGTAGAGTATAGGATACAGAATAGGATAGGATAGAGAATAGTATAGGATAGATGATATTATAGGATAGAGGATAGGATAGGTTAGAGGATAGGTTCCGATGGAGGATAGGATAAGGGATTGGGTAGAATAGAGGATCGGATGGGATAGAGGATAGGATAGGGGATTTAATAGAATAGAGGATCGGATAGGATAGAGGATAGGATAGGATAGAGGATAGGATAGGGTAGAGTCTAGGATAGAGGATAGGATAGGATAGAGGATAGGATCGGATAGAGGATAGGATAGGATAGAGGATAGGATAGGATAGAGGATAGGATAGGATAGGATAGAGAATAGGATAGGATAGAGGATTGGATCGGATAGAGGATAGGATAGGGGATTGGATAGGATAGAGGATAGGATAGGGTAGAGGATAGGATAGGATAGAGGATAGGATAGGATGGAGGATAGGATAGGGTAGAGTATAGGATACAGAATAGGATAGGATAGGATAGAGAATAGTATACGATAGATGATATTATAGGATAGAGGATAGGATAGGGTAGAGGATAGGATAGGATAGAGGATAGGATAGGGTAGAGTATAGGATACAGAATAGGATAGGATAGAGGATAGGATAGGATAGAGGATAGGATCGGATAGATTATAGTATTGGATAGAGGATAAGATAGGATAGAGAACAGTATAGGATAAATGATATTATAGGACAGAGGATAGGATAGGATAGAGGATAGGATAGGATAGAGGATAGGAGAGGATTGACAATAGGATAGGATAGTGGATAGGATAGGATAGAAAACCCGATAGAGGATAGGAGAGAGAATAGGATAGGTTAGATGATAGGATAGGGTAGAGGATAGGATAGGGTAGACGATAGGATGGGATAGAGTATAGGATAGGATAGAGGATAGGATAGGATAGAGAATAGGATAGGATAGAGGATTGGATCGGATAGAGGATAGGATAGGGGATTGGATAGGATAGAGGATAGGATAGGGTAGAGGATAGGATAGGATAGAGGATAGGATAGGATGGAGGATAGGATAGGGTAGAGTATAGGATACAGAATAGGATAGGATAGGATAGAAAATAGTATAGGATAGATGATATTATAGGATAGAGGATAGGATAGGATAGAGGATAGGAACGGATAGAGGATAGGATAGGGGATTGGATAGGATAGAGGATAGGATAGGATAGTGGATAGGATACGATAGAACAGACGATAGAGGATAGGATAGAGAATAGTATAGGTTAGATGATAATACAGGATAGAGGATAGGATAGACAATACGATATTATAGAGGATAGGATAGGATAGAGGATTGGATAGGGGATTGGATAGGATAGACGATAGGCGACGATAGAGGATAGTATAGGATAGAGGATAAGATAGAATAGAGAATAGTATACGGTAGAGGATATTATAGGATAGAGGATAGGATATGATAGAGGATAGGAACGGATAGAGGATAGGATAGGGAATTGGATAGGATAGAGGATTGGATAGGATAGTGGATAGGATACGATAGAACAGACGATAGAGGATAGGATAGAGAATAGTATAGGTTAGATGATAATACAGGATAGAGGATAGGATAGAAGATACGATATTATAGAGGATAGGATAGGATAGAGGATTGGATAGGGGATTGGATAGGATAGACGATAGGCGACGATAGAGGATAGTATAGGATAGAGGATAAGATAGAATAGAGAATAGTATACGGTAGAGGATAGGATAGGATAGAGGATAGGAACGGATAGAGGATAGGATAGGGAATTGGATAGGATAGAGGATATGATAGGGTAGAGCATAGGATAGAGAATAGGATAGGATAGAGGATAGGATAGGATAGAGAATAGTATAGGATAGATGATATTATAGGATGGAGGAATGGATAGGATACAGGATACGATCGGATAGAGGATAAGATAGGATACAGAATAGTATAGGATAGATGATATTATAGGATAGAGGATAGGATAGGATAGAGGATAGGATAGGATAGAGGATAGGATAGGAGATTGGATAGGATAGAGGATAGGATAGGATAGGGGATAGGATAGGGTAGAGGATAGTATAGAGAATAGTATAGGATAGTGGTTAGGACAGGATAGAGGATAGGATAGGGTAGAGGATAGGATAGAGAATAGGATAGGATAGAGAATAGTATAGGATATATGATATTATAGGATAGAGGATAGGATAGGATAGAGGATAGGATCGGATAGAGGATAGGATAGGTGATTGGATAGGATAGAGGATAGGATAGGATAGAGGATAGGATCGGATAGAGGATAGGATAGGGTAGAGGATAGGCTAGGATAGAGGATAGGATAGGGTAGAGGATAGGATAGGATAGAGGATAGGATAGCGTAGAGTATAGGATACAGAATAGGATAGGATAGAGGATAGGATAGGATAGAGGATAGGATCGGATAGAGGATAGAATAGGATAGAGGAAACGATAGAGGATACGATATTATAGAGGATAGTATTGGATAGAGGATAAGATAGGATAGAGAACAGTATAGGATAGATGATATTATAGGATAGAGGATAGGATAGGATAGAGGATAGGATAGAGGATAGGATAGAGGATAGGATAGGATAGAGGATAGGATAGGATAGAGGATAGGATAGGATAGAGGATAGGATAGGATAGAGGATAGGATAGGATAGAGGATACGATCGGATAGGAGGACAGGATACGATAGAGGATAGGATAGGATAGAGGATAGGTTCGGATAGAGGATAGGATAGGGGATTGGATAGAATAGAGGATCGAATAGGATACAGGATAGGATAGGGTAAAGGATAGGATAGGGTAGAGGATAGGATAGGGTAGACGATAGGATAGGATAGAGGATAGGATAGGATAGAGGATAGGATAGGGTAGAGGATAGGATAGAGAATAGGATAGGATATAGGATAGGATAGGCTAGAGGATACGATCGGATAGAGGATAGGATACGATAGAGGATAGGATCGTATAGAGGAGAGGATAGGTGATTGGATAGGATAGAGGATAGGATAGGATTGAGGATAGGATAGTATAGTGGATAGGATAGGATAGAGCAGACGATAGAGGATAGGATAGAGAATAGGATAGGATAGAGGATAGGATAGGATAGAGCAGACAATAGAGGATAGGATAGAGAATAGGATAGGATAGAGTAGAGGATAGGATAGAGAATAGGATAGGATAGGGTAGAGGATAGGATAGAGAATAGGATAGGATAAAGGATAGGATAGGATAGAGGATAGGATCGGATAGAGGATAGTATAGGATAAATGATATTATAGGATAGAGGATAGGATCGGGTAGAGGATAGGATAGAGAATAGGATAGGATAGAGAATAGTATAGGATAGATGATATTATAGGTTAGAGGATAGGATAGGATAGAGGATAGGAACGGATAGAGGATAGGATAGGGGATTGGATAGGATAGACGATAGGATAGGATAGAGGATAGGATAGGGTAGAGGATAGGATAGGATAGAGGATAGGATAGGATAGAGGATAGGATAGTGTAGAGTATAGGATACAGAATAGGATAGGATAGAGAATAGTATAGGATAGATGATATTATAGGATAGAGGATAGGTTCGGATAGAGGATAGGATAAGGGATTGGGTAGAATAGAGGATCGGATAGGATAGAGGATAGGATAGGGGATTTAATAGAATAGAGGATCGGATACGATAGAGGATAGGATAGGATAGAGGATAGGATAGGATAGAGGATAGGATCGGATAGAGGATAGGATAGGATAGAGGATAGGATATGATAGAGCAGACGATAGAGGATAGGATAGAGAATAGGATAGGATAGAGGATTGGATCGGATAGAGGATAGGATAGGGGATTGGATAGGATAGAGGATAGGATAGAGGATAGGATAGAGGATTGGATAGGATAGAGGATATGATAGGATAGAAGATACGATAGGATAGAGGACAGGAGAGGATTGAGGATAGGATATGATAGTGGATAGGATCGGATACAGAATAGGATAGGATAGAGGATAGTATAGGATAGAGGATAGGATAGAGAATAGGATAGGATAGAGAATAGTATCGGGTAGATGATATTTTAGGATAGAGGATAGGATAGGATAGAGGATAGGTTCGTATAGAGGATAGGATAGGTGATTGGATAGGATAGATGATAGGATAGGATTGAGGATAGGATAGGATAGTGTATAGGATAGGATAGAGCAGACAATAGAGGATAGGATAGAGAATAGGATAGGATAGGGTAGAGGATAGGATAGAGAATAGGATAGGATAGGGTAGAGGATAGGATAGAGAATAGGATAGGATAGAGGATAGGATAGGATAGAGGATAGGATCGGATAGAGGATAGTATAGGATAAATGATATTATAGGATATAGGATAGGATCGGGTAGAGGATTGGATAGAGAATAGGATAGGATAGAGAAAAGTATAGGATAGATGATATTATAGGATAGAGGATAGGATAGGATAGAGGATAGGAACGGATAGAGGATAGGATAGGGGATTGGATAGGATAGAAGATATTATAGGATAGAGGATAGGATAGGGTAGAGGATAGGATAGGATAGAGGATAGGATAGGATAGAGGATAGGATAGTGTAGAGTATAGGATACAGAATAGGATAGGATAGAGAATAGTATAGGATAGATGATATTATAGGATAGAGGATAGGATAGGTTAGAGGATAGGTTCCGATGGAGGATAGGATAAGGGATTGGGTAGAATAGAGGATCGGATGGGATAGAGGATAGGATAGGGGATTTAATAGAATAGAGGATCGGATAGGATAGAGGATAGGATAGGATAGAGGATAGGATAGGGTAGAGTCTAGGATAGAGGATAGGATAGGATAGAGGATAGGATCGGATAGAGGATAGGATAGGATAGAGGATAGGATAGGATAGAGGATAGGATAGGATAGGATAGAGAATAGGATAGGATAGAGGATTGGATCGGATAGAGGATAGGATAGGGGATTGGATAGGATAGAGGATAGGATAGGGTAGAGGATAGGATAGGATAGAGGATAGGATAGGATGGAGGATAGGATAGGGTAGAGTATAGGATACAGAATAGGATAGGATAGGATAGAGAATAGTATACGATAGATGATATTATAGGATAGAGGATAGGATAGGGTAGAGGATAGGATAGGATAGAGGATAGGATAGGGTAGAGTATAGGATACAGAATAGGATAGGATAGAGGATAGGATAGGATAGAGGATAGGATCGGATAGATTATAGTATTGGATAGAGGATAAGATAGGATAGAGAACAGTATAGGATAAATGATATTATAGGACAGAGGATAGGATAGGATAGAGGATAGGATAGGATAGAGGATAGGAGAGGATTGACAATAGGATAGGATAGTGGATAGGATAGGATAGAAAACCCGATAGAGGATAGGAGAGAGAATAGGATAGGTTAGATGATAGGATAGGGTAGAGGATAGGATAGGGTAGACGATAGGATGGGATAGAGTATAGGATAGGATAGAGGATAGGATAGGATAGAGAATAGGATAGGATAGAGGATTGGATCGGATAGAGGATAGGATAGGGGATTGGATAGGATAGAGGATAGGATAGGGTAGAGGATAGGATAGGATAGAGGATAGGATAGGATGGAGGATAGGATAGGGTAGAGTATAGGATACAGAATAGGATAGGATAGGATAGAAAATAGTATAGGATAGATGATATTATAGGATAGAGGATAGGATAGGATAGAGGATAGGAACGGATAGAGGATAGGATAGGGGATTGGATAGGATAGAGGATAGGATAGGATAGTGGATAGGATACGATAGAACAGACGATAGAGGATAGGATAGAGAATAGTATAGGTTAGATGATAATACAGGATAGAGGATAGGATAGACAATACGATATTATAGAGGATAGGATAGGATAGAGGATTGGATAGGGGATTGGATAGGATAGACGATAGGCGACGATAGAGGATAGTATAGGATAGAGGATAAGATAGAATAGAGAATAGTATACGGTAGAGGATATTATAGGATAGAGGATAGGATATGATAGAGGATAGGAACGGATAGAGGATAGGATAGGGAATTGGATAGGATAGAGGATTGGATAGGATAGTGGATAGGATACGATAGAACAGACGATAGAGGATAGGATAGAGAATAGTATAGGTTAGATGATAATACAGGATAGAGGATAGGATAGAAGATACGATATTATAGAGGATAGGATAGGATAGAGGATTGGATAGGGGATTGGATAGGATAGACGATAGGCGACGATAGAGGATAGTATAGGATAGAGGATAAGATAGAATAGAGAATAGTATACGGTAGAGGATAGGATAGGATAGAGGATAGGAACGGATAGAGGATAGGATAGGGAATTGGATAGGATAGAGGATATGATAGGGTAGAGCATAGGATAGAGAATAGGATAGGATAGAGGATAGGATAGGATAGAGAATAGTATAGGATAGATGATATTATAGGATGGAGGAATGGATAGGATACAGGATACGATCGGATAGAGGATAAGATAGGATACAGAATAGTATAGGATAGATGATATTATAGGATAGAGGATAGGATAGGATAGAGGATAGGATAGGATAGAGGATAGGATAGGAGATTGGATAGGATAGAGGATAGGATAGGATAGGGGATAGGATAGGGTAGAGGATAGTATAGAGAATAGTATAGGATAGTGGTTAGGACAGGATAGAGGATAGGATAGGGTAGAGGATAGGATAGAGAATAGGATAGGATAGAGAATAGTATAGGATATATGATATTATAGGATAGAGGATAGGATAGGATAGAGGATAGGATCGGATAGAGGATAGGATAGGTGATTGGATAGGATAGAGGATAGGATAGGATAGAGGATAGGATCGGATAGAGGATAGGATAGGGTAGAGGATAGGCTAGGATAGAGGATAGGATAGGGTAGAGGATAGGATAGGATAGAGGATAGGATAGCGTAGAGTATAGGATACAGAATAGGATAGGATAGAGGATAGGATAGGATAGAGGATAGGATCGGATAGAGGATAGAATAGGATAGAGGAAACGATAGAGGATACGATATTATAGAGGATAGTATTGGATAGAGGATAAGATAGGATAGAGAACAGTATAGGATAGATGATATTATAGGATAGAGGATAGGATAGGATAGAGGATAGGATAGAGGATAGGATAGAGGATAGGATAGGATAGAGGATAGGATAGGATAGAGGATAGGATAGGATAGAGGATAGGATAGGATAGAGGATAGGATAGGATAGAGGATAGGATAGGATAGAGGATACGATCGGATAGGAGGACAGGATACGATAGAGGATAGGATAGGATAGAGGATAGGTTCGGATAGAGGATAGGATAGGGGATTGGATAGAATAGAGGATCGAATAGGATACAGGATAGGATAGGGTAAAGGATAGGATAGGGTAGAGGATAGGATAGGGTAGACGATAGGATAGGATAGAGGATAGGATAGGATAGAGGATAGGATAGGGTAGAGGATAGGATAGAGAATAGGATAGGATATAGGATAGGATAGGCTAGAGGATACGATCGGATAGAGGATAGGATACGATAGAGGATAGGATCGTATAGAGGAGAGGATAGGTGATTGGATAGGATAGAGGATAGGATAGGATTGAGGATAGGATAGTATAGTGGATAGGATAGGATAGAGCAGACGATAGAGGATAGGATAGAGAATAGGATAGGATAGAGGATAGGATAGGATAGAGCAGACAATAGAGGATAGGATAGAGAATAGGATAGGATAGAGTAGAGGATAGGATAGAGAATAGGATAGGATAGGGTAGAGGATAGGATAGAGAATAGGATAGGATAAAGGATAGGATAGGATAGAGGATAGGATCGGATAGAGGATAGTATAGGATAAATGATATTATAGGATAGAGGATAGGATCGGGTAGAGGATAGGATAGAGAATAGGATAGGATAGAGAATAGTATAGGATAGATGATATTATAGGTTAGAGGATAGGATAGGATAGAGGATAGGAACGGATAGAGGATAGGATAGGGGATTGGATAGGATAGACGATAGGATAGGATAGAGGATAGGATAGGGTAGAGGATAGGATAGGATAGAGGATAGGATAGGATAGAGGATAGGATAGTGTAGAGTATAGGATACAGAATAGGATAGGATAGAGAATAGTATAGGATAGATGATATTATAGGATAGAGGATAGGTTCGGATAGAGGATAGGATAAGGGATTGGGTAGAATAGAGGATCGGATAGGATAGAGGATAGGATAGGGGATTTAATAGAATAGAGGATCGGATACGATAGAGGATAGGATAGGATAGAGGATAGGATAGGATAGAGGATAGGATCGGATAGAGGATAGGATAGGATAGAGGATAGGATATGATAGAGCAGACGATAGAGGATAGGATAGAGAATAGGATAGGATAGAGGATTGGATCGGATAGAGGATAGGATAGGGGATTGGATAGGATAGAGGATAGGATAGAGGATAGGATAGAGGATTGGATAGGATAGAGGATATGATAGGATAGAAGATACGATAGGATAGAGGACAGGAGAGGATTGAGGATAGGATATGATAGTGGATAGGATCGGATACAGAATAGGATAGGATAGAGGATAGTATAGGATAGAGGATAGGATAGAGAATAGGATAGGATAGAGAATAGTATCGGGTAGATGATATTTTAGGATAGAGGATAGGATAGGATAGAGGATAGGTTCGTATAGAGGATAGGATAGGTGATTGGATAGGATAGATGATAGGATAGGATTGAGGATAGGATAGGATAGTGTATAGGATAGGATAGAGCAGACAATAGAGGATAGGATAGAGAATAGGATAGGATAGGGTAGAGGATAGGATAGAGAATAGGATAGGATAGGGTAGAGGATAGGATAGAGAATAGGATAGGATAGAGGATAGGATAGGATAGAGGATAGGATCGGATAGAGGATAGTATAGGATAAATGATATTATAGGATATAGGATAGGATCGGGTAGAGGATTGGATAGAGAATAGGATAGGATAGAGAAAAGTATAGGATAGATGATATTATAGGATAGAGGATAGGATAGGATAGAGGATAGGAACGGATAGAGGATAGGATAGGGGATTGGATAGGATAGAAGATATTATAGGATAGAGGATAGGATAGGGTAGAGGATAGGATAGGATAGAGGATAGGATAGGATAGAGGATAGGATAGTGTAGAGTATAGGATACAGAATAGGATAGGATAGAGAATAGTATAGGATAGATGATATTATAGGATAGAGGATAGGATAGGTTAGAGGATAGGTTCCGATGGAGGATAGGATAAGGGATTGGGTAGAATAGAGGATCGGATGGGATAGAGGATAGGATAGGGGATTTAATAGAATAGAGGATCGGATAGGATAGAGGATAGGATAGGATAGAGGATAGGATAGGGTAGAGTCTAGGATAGAGGATAGGATAGGATAGAGGATAGGATCGGATAGAGGATAGGATAGGATAGAGGATAGGATAGGATAGAGGATAGGATAGGATAGGATAGAGAATAGGATAGGATAGAGGATTGGATCGGATAGAGGATAGGATAGGGGATTGGATAGGATAGAGGATAGGATAGGGTAGAGGATAGGATAGGATAGAGGATAGGATAGGATGGAGGATAGGATAGGGTAGAGTATAGGATACAGAATAGGATAGGATAGGATAGAGAATAGTATACGATAGATGATATTATAGGATAGAGGATAGGATAGGGTAGAGGATAGGATAGGATAGAGGATAGGATAGGGTAGAGTATAGGATACAGAATAGGATAGGATAGAGGATAGGATAGGATAGAGGATAGGATCGGATAGATTATAGTATTGGATAGAGGATAAGATAGGATAGAGAACAGTATAGGATAAATGATATTATAGGACAGAGGATAGGATAGGATAGAGGATAGGATAGGATAGAGGATAGGAGAGGATTGACAATAGGATAGGATAGTGGATAGGATAGGATAGAAAACCCGATAGAGGATAGGAGAGAGAATAGGATAGGTTAGATGATAGGATAGGGTAGAGGATAGGATAGGGTAGACGATAGGATGGGATAGAGTATAGGATAGGATAGAGGATAGGATAGGGTAGAGGATAGGAAAGGGTAGACGATAGGATAGGATAGAGGATAGGATAGGATAGAGGATAGGATAGGGTAGAGGATAGAAGAGAGAATAGGATAGGATATAGGATAGGATAGGATAGAGGATACGATCGTATAGAGGATAGGATAGGTGATTGGATAGGATAGAGGATAGGATAGGATTGAGGATAGGATAGTATAGTGGATAGGATAGGATAGAGCAGACGATAGAGGATAGGATAGAGAATAGGATAGGATAGAGGATAGGATAGGATAGAGGATTGGATCGGATAGAGGATAGGATAAGGGATTGGATAGCATAGAGGATAGGATAGGTGATTGGATAGGATAGATGATAGGATAGGATTGAGGATATGATAGGATTGTGGATAGGATAGGATAGAGGATAGGATAGGGTAAAGTATAGGATACAGAATAGGATAGGATAGAGGATAAGATAGGATAGAGGATAGAAAGAGAATAGGATAGGATAGAGAATAGTATAGGGTAGATGATATTATAGGATAGAGGATAGGATAGGATAGAGGATAGGTTCGTATAGAGGATAGGATAGGTGATTGGATAGGATAGATGATAGGATAGGATTGAGGATAGGATAGGATAGTGGATAGGATAGGATAGAGCAGACGATAGAGGATAGTATAGAGAATAGGATAGGATAGGGTAGAGGATAGGATAGAGAATAGGATAGGATAGGGTAGAGGATAGGATAGAGAATAGGACAGGATAGAGGATAGGATAGGATAGAGGATAGGATCGGATAGAGGATAGTATAGGATTAGTGATATTATAGGATAGAGGATAGGATAGGGTAGAGGATAGGATAGAGAATAGGATAGGATAGAGAATGGTATAGGATAGATGATATTATAGGATAGAGGATAGGATAGGATAGAGGATAGGAACGGATAGAGGATAGGATAGGGGATTGGATAGGATAGAAGATATTATAGGATAGAGGATAGGATAGGGTAGAGGATAGGATAGGATAGAGGATAGGATAGGATAGAGGATAGGATAGTGTAGAGTATAGGATACAGAATAGGATAGGATAGAGAATAGTATAGGATAGATGATATTATAGGATAGAGGAGAGGATAGGTTAGAGGATAGGTTCGGATAGAGGATAGGATAAGGGATTGGGTAGAATAGAGGATCGGATAGGATAGAGGATAGGATAGGGTATTTAATAGAATAGAGGATCGGATAGGATAGAGGATAGGATAGGATAGAGGATAGGATAGGGTAGAGTCTAGGATAGAGGATAGGATAGGATAGAGGATAGGATCGGATAGAGGATAGGATAGGATAGAGGATAGGATAGGATAGAGCAGACGATAGAGGATAGGATAGAGAATAGGATAGGATAGAGGATTGGATCGGATAGAGGATAGGATAGGGGATTGGATAGGATACACGATAGGATAGGGTAGAGGATAGGATAGGATAGAGGATAGGATAGGATGGAGGATAAGATAGGGTAGAGTATAGGATACAGAACAGGATAGGATAGGATAGAGAATAGTATACGATAGATGATATTATAGGATAGAGGATAGGATAGGGTAGAGGATAATATAGAGAATAGGATAGGATAGAGGATAGGATAGGATAGAGGATAGGAACGGATAGAGGATAGGATAGGGGATTGGATAGGATAGAGGATAGGATCGGATAGAGGATAGGATACGATAGAGGATAGTATAGGATAGAGGATAGGATAGCATAGAGAATAGTATAGGGTAAATGATATTATAGGATAGAGGATAGTATAGGATAGAGGATAGGATAGAGAATAGTATAGGATAGATGATATTATAGGATAGAGGATAGGATAGGTTAGAGGATAGGATAGGGTAGAGGATAGGATAGGGTAGAGGATAGGATAGAGGATAGGATAGGATAGAGGATAGGATAGGGTAGAGGATAGGATAGGATTGAGGATAGGATAGGATAGAGGATAGGATCGGAAAGAGGATAGGATAGGGGACTGGATAGGGTAGAGGATAGGATAGGATAGAGGATATTATAGGATAGAGGATTGGATAGGATAGAGGATACGACATTATAGAGGATAGGATAGGATAGAGAATAGGATCGGATAGAGGATAGGATAGGGGATTGGATAGGATAGAGGATAGGATAGGACACAGGATAGGATAAGATAGAGGATATGATAGAGAATAGGACAGGATAGAGGATAGGATAGGATAGAGGATAGGATAGGATAGAGGATCGGATAGGATAGAGGATAGGATAGGATAGAGGATCGGATAGGATAGAGGATAGGATAGGATAGAGGATAGGATAGGATTGAGGATAGGATAGGATAGAAGATAGGGTAGGGTTGAGGATAGGATAGGATTGAGGATAGGATATGATAGTGGATAGGATAGGGGATTGGATAGGATAGAGGATAGGATAGGATAGGATAGAGAATAGTATAGGATAGATAATATTATAGGATAGAGGATAGGATAGGATAGAGGATAGGATCGTATAGAGGATGGTATAGGTGATTGGGTAGGATAGAGGATTGGATAGGGTAGATGATAGGATAGAGAATAGGATAGGATAGAGGATAGGATAGGATAGAGGATAGGATCGGATAGAGGATAGGATAGGGTATTTAATAGAATAGAGGATCGGATAGGATAGAGGATAGGATAGGATAGAGGATAGGATAGGGTAGAGTCTAGGATAGAGGATAGGATAGGATAGAGGATAGGATCGGATAGAGGATAGGATAGGATAGAGGATAGGATAGGATAGAGCAGACGATAGAGGATAGGATAGAGAATAGGATAGGATAGAGGATTGGATCGGATAGAGGATAGGATAGGGGATTGGATAGGATACAGGATAGGATAGGGTAGAGGATAGGATAGGATAGAGGATAGGATAGGATGGAGGATAAGATAGGGTAGAGTATAGGATACAGAACAGGATAGGATAGGATAGAGAATAGTATACGATAGATGATATTATAGGATAGAGGATAGGATAGGGTAGAGGATAATATAGAGAATAGGATAGGATAGAGGATAGGATAGGATAGAGGATAGGAACGGATAGAGGATAGGATAGGGGATTGGATAGGATAGAGGATAGGATCGGATAGAGGATAGGATACGATAGAGGATAGTATAGGATAGAGGATAGGATAGCATAGAGAATAGTATAGGGTAAATGATATTATAGGATAGAGGATAGTATAGGATAGAGGATAGGATAGAGAATAGTATAGGATAGATGATATTATAGGATAGAGGATAGGATAGGTTAGAGGATAGGATAGGGTAGAGGATAGGATAGGGTAGAGGATAGGATAGGATAGGGTATAGGATAGGGTAGAGGATAGGATAGAGAATAGTATAGGATAGTGGATAGGATAGGATAGAGGATAGGAGACGATAGAGGATGGTATAGGATAGAGGATAATATAGGATAGAAAATAGTATAGGATAGATGATATTATAGGATGGAGGATAGGATGGGATAGAGGATAGGAACGGATAGAGGATAGGATAGGGGATTGGATAGGATAGAGGATAGGATAGGATAGGGTATAGGATAGGGTAGAGGATAGGATAGAGAATAGTATAGGATTGTGGATAGGATAGGATAGAGGATAGGATAGAGTAGAGGATAGGATAGAGAATAGGACAGGATATAGGATAGGATAGGATAGAGGATAGGATCGGATAGAGGATAGGATAGGGGATTGGATAGGATAGAGGATAGGATAGGCTAGAGGATAGGATAGGGAAGAGGATAGGATAGAGAATAGGATAGGATAGAGGAAATTATAGGATAGTGGATAGGATAGGATAGAGGATAGGATCGGATAGAGGATAGGATACGATAGAGGATAGGATAGAGGATTGGATAGGATAGAGGATTGGATAGGATAGAGGATTGGATAGGATAGAGGATTGGATAGGATAGAGGATATTATAGGATAGAGGATAGGATAGGATACAGGATAGGATAGGATAGAGGATAGGATAGGATAGAGGATCGGATAGGATAGAGGATAGGATAGGATAGAGGATAGGATAGGATTGAGGATAGGATAGGATAGAAGATAGGGTAGGGTTGAGGATAGGATAGGATTGAGGATAGGATATGATAGTGGATAGGATAGGGGATTGGATAGGATAGAGGATAGGATAGGATAGGATAGAGAATAGTATAGGATAGATAATATTATAGGATAGAGGATAGGATAGGATAGAGGATAGGATCGTATAGAGGATGGTATAGGTGATTGGGTAGGATAGAGGATTGGATAGGGTAGATGATAGGATAGAGAATAGGATAGGATAGAGGATAGGATAGGATAGAGGATAGGATCGGATAGAGGATAGGATAGGGTATTTAATAGAATAGAGGATCGGATAGGATAGAGGATAGGATAGGATAGAGGATAGGATAGGGTAGAGTCTAGGATAGAGGATAGGATAGGATAGAGGATAGGATCGGATAGAGGATAGGATAGGATAGAGGATAGGATAGGATAGAGCAGACGATAGAGGATAGGATAGAGAATAGGATAGGATAGAGGATTGGATCGGATAGAGGATAGGATAGGGGATTGGATAGGATACAGGATAGGATAGGGTAGAGGATAGGATAGGATAGAGGATAGGATAGGATGGAGGATAAGATAGGGTAGAGTATAGGATACAGAACAGGATAGGATAGGATAGAGAATAGTATACGATAGATGATATTATAGGATAGAGGATAGGATAGGGTAGAGGATAATATAGAGAATAGGATAGGATAGAGGATAGGATAGGATAGAGGATAGGAACGGATAGAGGATAGGATAGGGGATTGGATAGGATAGAGGATAGGATCGGATAGAGGATAGGATACGATAGAGGATAGTATAGGATAGAGGATAGGATAGCATAGAGAATAGTATAGGGTAAATGATATTATAGGATAGAGGATAGTATAGGATAGAGGATAGGATAGAGAATAGTATAGGATAGATGATATTATAGGATAGAGGATAGGATAGGTTAGAGGATAGGATAGGGTAGAGGATAGGATAGGGTAGAGGATAGGATAGGATAGGGTATAGGATAGGGTAGAGGATAGGATAGAGAATAGTATAGGATAGTGGATAGGATAGGATAGAGGATAGGAGACGATAGAGGATGGTATAGGATAGAGGATAATATAGGATAGAAAATAGTATAGGATAGATGATATTATAGGATGGAGGATAGGATGGGATAGAGGATAGGAACGGATAGAGGATAGGATAGGGGATTGGATAGGATAGAGGATAGGATAGGATAGGGTATAGGATAGGGTAGAGGATAGGATAGAGAATAGTATAGGATTGTGGATAGGATAGGATAGAGGATAGGATAGAGTAGAGGATAGGATAGAGAATAGGACAGGATATAGGATAGGATAGGATAGAGGATAGGATCGGATAGAGGATAGGATAGGGGATTGGATAGGATAGAGGATAGGATAGGCTAGAGGATAGGATAGGGAAGAGGATAGGATAGAGAATAGGATAGGATAGAGGAAATTATAGGATAGTGGATAGGATAGGATAGAGGATAGGATCGGATAGAGGATAGGATACGATAGAGGATAGGATAGAGGATTGGATAGGATAGAGGATTGGATAGGATAGAGGATTGGATAGGATAGAGGATTGGATAGGATAGAGGATATTATAGGATAGAGGATAGGATAGGATACAGGATAGGATAGGATAGAGGATAGGAGAGGATGGAGGATAGGATAGGATAGCTGATAGGATATGATAGAACAGACGACAGAGGATAGGATAGAGAATAGGATACAGAATAGAGGATAGGATACGATAGAGAATATTATAGGATAGAGGATAGGATAGGATAGAGGATAGTATAGGATAGAACATAGGATAGGAGATTGGATAGGATAGTTGATAGGATCGGATAGAGGATAGGATAGGAGATTGGATCGGATAGAGGATAGGATACGATAGAGATAGGATAGAGGATTGTATAGGATAGAGGATTGGATAGGATAGAGGATATTATAGGATAGAGGATAGGATAGGATACAGGATAGGATAGGATAGAGGATAGGCGAGGATTGAGGATAGGATAGGATAGATGACATTATAGGATAGAGGACAGGATAGGATAGAGGATAGGATAGGATAGAGGATAGGAGAGGATTGCGGATAGGATAGGATAGTGGATAGGATAGTATAGAATAGACAATAGAGGATAAGATAGAGAATAGAATACGTTAGATGATAGAATGGGATAGAGGATAGGATAGAGGATACGATATTATAGAGGATAGGATAGTATAGAGGATTGGATTGGGGATTGGATAGGATAGAAGATAGGAGACGATAGAGGATAGTATAGGATAGAGGATAAGATAGGATAGAGAATAGTATAGGATAGATGATATTATAGGATAGAGGATAGGATAGGATAGATGATATTATAGGATAGAGGATAGGATAGGATAGAGGATAGGATAGGATAGAGGATAGTATAGGATAGAGGATAGGATAGGATAGAGAATAGTATAGGATAGATGATATTATAGGATAGAGGATAAGATAGGATAGAGAATAGTATAGGATAGATGATATTATAGGATAGAGGATAGGATCGGGTAGAGGATACGATAGGGGATTGGATAGGATAGAGAATAGGATAGGATAGACGATAGGATACGGTAGAGGATAGGATAGAGAATAGGATAGGATAGAGGATAGGATAGAGGATAGGATAGAGGATTGGATAGGATAGAGGATATGATAGGATAGAAGATAGGATAGGATAGAGGATAGGAGAGGATTGAGGATAGGATATGATAGTGGATAGGATCGGATAGAGGATAGGATACGATAGAGTATAGTATTGGATAGAGAATAGGATAGGATAGAGGATAGGATAGGATAGAGGATTGGATCGGATAGAGGATATTATAGGGGATTGGATAGGATTGAGGATAGGATAGGATAGTGGATAGGATAGGATAGAGCATAGGATAGGATAGAGGATAGGATAGGATAGAGGATAGGATAGGATAGAGGATAGGATAGGATAGAGGATAGTATAGGATAGAGGATAGGATAGAGGATACGATATTATAGAGGATAGGATAGGATAGAGGATTGGATAGGGGATTGGATAGGATAGACGATAGGATAGGGTAGAGGATAGGATAGAGAATAGGATAGGATAGAGGATAGGATAGGATAGAGTATAGGATCGGATAGAGGATAGGATAGGGGATTGGATAGGATAGAGGATATGATAGGATAGAAGATAGGATGGGATAGAGGATAGGATAGGATAGAGAATAGTATAGGATAGATGATATTATAGGATAGAGGATAGGATCGGATAGAGGATAGGATAGGATTGAGGATAGGATAGGATAGTGGATAGGATAGGATAGTGGATAGGATAGGATAGAACAGACGATAGAGGATAGGATAGAGAATAGGATAGGTTAGATGATACTATAGGATAGAGGATATGATAGGATAGAGGATAGGATAGGATAGAGGATAGGATAGGATAGAGGATAGGAACGGATAGAGGATAGGATAGGATAGAGGATAGTTTAGGATAGAGGATAGGATAGGATAGAGAATAGTATAGGATAGATGATATTATAGGATAGAGGATAGGATAGGATAGACGATAGGAACGGATAGAGGATAGGATAGGTGATTGGATAGGATAGATGATAGGATAGGATTGAGGATAGGATAGGATAGTGTATAGGATAGGATAGAGCAGACAATAGAGGATAGGATAGAGAATAGGATAGGATAGGGTAGAGGATAGGATAGAGAATAGGATAGGATAGGGTAGAGGATAGGATAGAGAATAGGATAGGATAGAGGATAGGATAGGATAGAGGATAGGATCGGATAGAGGATAGTATAGGATAAATGATATTATAGGATATAGGATAGGATCGGGTAGAGGATTGGATAGAGAATAGGATAGGATAGAGAAAAGTATAGGATAGATGATATTATAGGATAGAGGATAGGATAGGATAGAGGATAGGAACGGATAGAGGATAGGATAGGGGATTGGATAGGATAGAAGATATTATAGGATAGAGGATAGGATAGGGTAGAGGATAGGATAGGATAGAGGATTGGATAGGATAGAGGATAGGATAGGATAGAAGATAGGGTAGGGTTGAGGATAGGATAGGATTGAGGATAGGATATGATAGTGGATAGGATAGGGGATTGGATAGGATAGAGGATAGGATAGGATAGGATAGAGAATAGTATAGGATAGATAATATTATAGGATAGAGGATAGGATAGGATAGAGGATAGGATCGTATAGAGGATGGTATAGGTGATTGGGTAGGATAGAGGATTGGATAGGGTAGATGATAGGATAGAGAATAGGATAGGATAGAGGATAGGATAGGATAGAGGATAGGATCGGATAGAGGATAGGATAGGGTATTTAATAGAATAGAGGATCGGATAGGATAGAGGATAGGATAGGATAGAGGATAGGATAGGGTAGAGTCTAGGATAGAGGATAGGATAGGATAGAGGATAGGATCGGATAGAGGATAGGATAGGATAGAGGATAGGATAGGATAGAGCAGACGATAGAGGATAGGATAGAGAATAGGATAGGATAGAGGATTGGATCGGATAGAGGATAGGATAGGGGATTGGATAGGATACAGGATAGGATAGGGTAGAGGATAGGATAGGATAGAGGATAGGATAGGATGGAGGATAAGATAGGGTAGAGTATAGGATACAGAACAGGATAGGATAGGATAGAGAATAGTATACGATAGATGATATTATAGGATAGAGGATAGGATAGGGTAGAGGATAATATAGAGAATAGGATAGGATAGAGGATAGGATAGGATAGAGGATAGGAACGGATAGAGGATAGGATAGGGGATTGGATAGGATAGAGGATAGGATCGGATAGAGGATAGGATACGATAGAGGATAGTATAGGATAGAGGATAGGATAGCATAGAGAATAGTATAGGGTAAATGATATTATAGGATAGAGGATAGTATAGGATAGAGGATAGGATAGAGAATAGTATAGGATAGATGATATTATAGGATAGAGGATAGGATAGGTTAGAGGATAGGATAGGGTAGAGGATAGGATAGGGTAGAGGATAGGATAGGATAGGGTATAGGATAGGGTAGAGGATAGGATAGAGAATAGTATAGGATAGTGGATAGGATAGGATAGAGGATAGGAGACGATAGAGGATGGTATAGGATAGAGGATAATATAGGATAGAAAATAGTATAGGATAGATGATATTATAGGATGGAGGATAGGATGGGATAGAGGATAGGAACGGATAGAGGATAGGATAGGGGATTGGATAGGATAGAGGATAGGATAGGATAGGGTATAGGATAGGGTAGAGGATAGGATAGAGAATAGTATAGGATTGTGGATAGGATAGGATAGAGGATAGGATAGAGTAGAGGATAGGATAGAGAATAGGACAGGATATAGGATAGGATAGGATAGAGGATAGGATCGGATAGAGGATAGGATAGGGGATTGGATAGGATAGAGGATAGGATAGGCTAGAGGATAGGATAGGGAAGAGGATAGGATAGAGAATAGGATAGGATAGAGGAAATTATAGGATAGTGGATAGGATAGGATAGAGGATAGGATCGGATAGAGGATAGGATACGATAGAGGATAGGATAGAGGATTGGATAGGATAGAGGATTGGATAGGATAGAGGATTGGATAGGATAGAGGATTGGATAGGATAGAGGATATTATAGGATAGAGGATAGGATAGGATACAGGATAGGATAGGATAGAGGATAGGAGAGGATGGAGGATAGGATAGGATAGCTGATAGGATATGATAGAACAGACGACAGAGGATAGGATAGAGAATAGGATACAGAATAGAGGATAGGATACGATAGAGAATATTATAGGATAGAGGATAGGATAGGATAGAGGATAGTATAGGATAGAACATAGGATAGGAGATTGGATAGGATAGTTGATAGGATCGGATAGAGGATAGGATAGGAGATTGGATCGGATAGAGGATAGGATACGATAGAGATAGGATAGAGGATTGTATAGGATAGAGGATTGGATAGGATAGAGGATATTATAGGATAGAGGATAGGATAGGATACAGGATAGGATAGGATAGAGGATAGGCGAGGATTGAGGATAGGATAGGATAGATGACATTATAGGATAGAGGACAGGATAGGATAGAGGATAGGATAGGATAGAGGATAGGAGAGGATTGCGGATAGGATAGGATAGTGGATAGGATAGTATAGAATAGACAATAGAGGATAAGATAGAGAATAGAATACGTTAGATGATAGAATGGGATAGAGGATAGGATAGAGGATACGATATTATAGAGGATAGGATAGTATAGAGGATTGGATTGGGGATTGGATAGGATAGAAGATAGGAGACGATAGAGGATAGTATAGGATAGAGGATAAGATAGGATAGAGAATAGTATAGGATAGATGATATTATAGGATAGAGGATAGGATAGGATAGATGATATTATAGGATAGAGGATAGGATAGGATAGAGGATAGGATAGGATAGAGGATAGTATAGGATAGAGGATAGGATAGGATAGAGAATAGTATAGGATAGATGATATTATAGGATAGAGGATAAGATAGGATAGAGAATAGTATAGGATAGATGATATTATAGGATAGAGGATAGGATCGGGTAGAGGATACGATAGGGGATTGGATAGGATAGAGAATAGGATAGGATAGACGATAGGATACGGTAGAGGATAGGATAGAGAATAGGATAGGATAGAGGATAGGATAGAGGATAGGATAGAGGATTGGATAGGATAGAGGATATGATAGGATAGAAGATAGGATAGGATAGAGGATAGGAGAGGATTGAGGATAGGATATGATAGTGGATAGGATCGGATAGAGGATAGGATACGATAGAGTATAGTATTGGATAGAGAATAGGATAGGATAGAGGATAGGATAGGATAGAGGATTGGATCGGATAGAGGATATTATAGGGGATTGGATAGGATTGAGGATAGGATAGGATAGTGGATAGGATAGGATAGAGCATAGGATAGGATAGAGGATAGGATAGGATAGAGGATAGGATAGGATAGAGGATAGGATAGGATAGAGGATAGTATAGGATAGAGGATAGGATAGAGGATACGATATTATAGAGGATAGGATAGGATAGAGGATTGGATAGGGGATTGGATAGGATAGACGATAGGATAGGGTAGAGGATAGGATAGAGAATAGGATAGGATAGAGGATAGGATAGGATAGAGTATAGGATCGGATAGAGGATAGGATAGGGGATTGGATAGGATAGAGGATATGATAGGATAGAAGATAGGATGGGATAGAGGATAGGATAGGATAGAGAATAGTATAGGATAGATGATATTATAGGATAGAGGATAGGATCGGATAGAGGATAGGATAGGATTGAGGATAGGATAGGATAGTGGATAGGATAGGATAGTGGATAGGATAGGATAGAACAGACGATAGAGGATAGGATAGAGAATAGGATAGGTTAGATGATACTATAGGATAGAGGATATGATAGGATAGAGGATAGGATAGGATAGAGGATAGGATAGGATAGAGGATAGGAACGGATAGAGGATAGGATAGGATAGAGGATAGTTTAGGATAGAGGATAGGATAGGATAGAGAATAGTATAGGATAGATGATATTATAGGATAGAGGATAGGATAGGATAGACGATAGGAACGGATAGAGGATAGGATAGGTGATTGGATAGGATAGATGATAGGATAGGATTGAGGATAGGATAGGATAGTGTATAGGATAGGATAGAGCAGACAATAGAGGATAGGATAGAGAATAGGATAGGATAGGGTAGAGGATAGGATAGAGAATAGGATAGGATAGGGTAGAGGATAGGATAGAGAATAGGATAGGATAGAGGATAGGATAGGATAGAGGATAGGATCGGATAGAGGATAGTATAGGATAAATGATATTATAGGATATAGGATAGGATCGGGTAGAGGATTGGATAGAGAATAAGATAGGATAGAGAAAAGTATAGGATAGATGATATTATAGGATAGAGGATAGGATAGGATAGAGGATAGGAACGGATAGAGGATAGGATAGGGGATTGGATAGGATAGAAGATATTATAGGATAGAGGATAGGATAGGGTAGAGGATAGGATAGGATAGAGGATAGGATAGGATAGAGGATAGGATAGTGTAGAGTATAGGATACAGAATAGGATAGGATAGAGAATAGTATAGGATAGATGATATTATAGGATAGAGGATAGGATAGGTTAGAGGATAGGTTCCGATGGAGGATAGGATAAGGGATTGGGTAGAATAGAGGATCGGATGGGATAGAGGATAGGATAGGGGATTTAATAGAATAGAGGATCGGATAGGATAGAGGATAGGATAGGATAGAGGATAGGATAGGGTAGAGTCTAGGATAGAGGATAGGATAGGATAGAGGATAGGATCGGATAGAGGATAGGATAGGATAGAGGATAGGATAGGATAGAGGATAGGATAGGATAGGATAGAGAATAGGATAGGATAGAGGATTGGATCGGATAGAGGATAGGATAGGGGATTGGATAGGATAGAGGATAGGATAGGGTAGAGGATAGGATAGGATAGAGGATAGGATAGGATGGAGGATAGGATAGGGTAGAGTATAGGATACAGAATAGGATAGGATAGGATAGAGAATAGTATACGATAGATGATATTATAGGATAGAGGATAGGATAGGGTAGAGGATAGGATAGGATAGAGGATAGGATAGGGTAGAGTATAGGATACAGAATAGGATAGGATAGAGGATAGGATAGGATAGAGGATAGGATCGGATAGATTATAGTATTGGATAGAGGATAAGATAGGATAGAGAACAGTATAGGATAAATGATATTATAGGACAGAGGATAGGATAGGATAGAGGATAGGATAGGATAGAGGATAGGAGAGGATTGACAATAGGATAGGATAGTGGATAGGATAGGATAGAAAACCCGATAGAGGATAGGAGAGAGAATAGGATAGGTTAGATGATAGGATAGGGTAGAGGATAGGATAGGGTAGACGATAGGATGGGATAGAGTATAGGATAGGATAGAGGATAGGATAGGGTAGAGGATAGGAAAGGGTAGACGATAGGATAGGATAGAGGATAGGATAGGATAGAGGATAGGATAGGGTAGAGGATAGAAGAGAGAATAGGATAGGATATAGGATAGGATAGGATAGAGGATACGATCGTATAGAGGATAGGATAGGTGATTGGATAGGATAGAGGATAGGATAGGATTGAGGATAGGATAGTATAGTGGATAGGATAGGATAGAGCAGACGATAGAGGATAGGATAGAGAATAGGATAGGATAGAGGATAGGATAGGATAGAGGATTGGATCGGATAGAGGATAGGATAAGGGATTGGATAGCATAGAGGATAGGATAGGTGATTGGATAGGATAGATGATAGGATAGGATTGAGGATATGATAGGATTGTGGATAGGATAGGATAGAGGATAGGATAGGGTAAAGTATAGGATACAGAATAGGATAGGATAGAGGATAAGATAGGATAGAGGATAGAAAGAGAATAGGATAGGATAGAGAATAGTATAGGGTAGATGATATTATAGGATAGAGGATAGGATAGGATAGAGGATAGGTTCGTATAGAGGATAGGATAGGTGATTGGATAGGATAGATGATAGGATAGGATTGAGGATAGGATAGGATAGTAGATAGGATAGGATAGAGCAGACGATAGAGGATAGGATAGAGAATAGGATAGGATAGGGTAGAGGATAGGATAGAGAATAGGATAGGATAGGGTAGAGGATAGGATAGAGAATAGGACAGGATAGAGGATAGGATAGGATAGAGGATAGGATCGGATAGAGGATAGTATAGGATTAGTGATATTATAGGATAGAGGATAGGATAGGGTAGAGGATAGGATAGAGAATAGGATAGGATAGAGAATGGTATAGGATAGATGATATTATAGGATAGAGGATAGGATAGGATAGAGGATAGGAACGGATAGAGGATAGGATAGGGGATTGGATAGGATAGAAGATATTATAGGATAGAGGATAGGATAGGGTAGAGGATAGGATAGGATAGAGGATAGGATAGGATAGAGGATAGGATAGTGTAGAGTATAGGATACAGAATAGGATAGGATAGAGAATAGTATAGGATAGATGATATTATAGGATAGAGGAGAGGATAGGTTAGAGGATAGGTTCGGATAGAGGATAGGATAAGGGATTGGGTAGAATAGAGGATCGGATAGGATAGAGGATAGGATAGGGTATTTAATAGAATAGAGGATCGGATAGGATAGAGGATAGGATAGGATAGAGGATAGGATAGGGTAGAGTCTAGGATAGAGGATAGGATAGGATAGAGGATAGGATCGGATAGAGGATAGGATAGGATAGAGGATAGGATAGGATAGAGCAGACGATAGAGGATAGGATAGAGAATAGGATAGGATAGAGGATTGGATCGGATAGAGGATAGGATAGGGGATTGGATAGGATACACGATAGGATAGGGTAGAGGATAGGATAGGATAGAGGATAGGATAGGATGGAGGATAAGATAGGGTAGAGTATAGGATACAGAACAGGATAGGATAGGATAGAGAATAGTATACGATAGATGATATTATAGGATAGAGGATAGGATAGGGTAGAGGATAATATAGAGAATAGGATAGGATAGAGGATAGGATAGGATAGAGGATAGGAACGGATAGAGGATAGGATAGGGGATTGGATAGGATAGAGGATAGGATCGGATAGAGGATAGGATACGATAGAGGATAGTATAGGATAGAGGATAGGATAGCATAGAGAATAGTATAGGGTAAATGATATTATAGGATAGAGGATAGTATAGGATAGAGGATAGGATAGAGAATAGTATAGGATAGATGATATTATAGGATAGAGGATAGGATAGGTTAGAGGATAGGATAGGGTAGAGGATAGGATAGGGTAGAGGATAGGATAGAGGATAGGATAGGATAGAGGATAGGATAGGGTAGAGGATAGGATAGGATTGAGGATAGGATAGGATAGAGGATAGGATCGGAAAGAGGATAGGATAGGGGACTGGATAGGGTAGAGGATAGGATAGGATAGAGGATATTATAGGATAGAGGATTGGATAGGATAGAGGATACGACATTATAGAGGATAGGATAGGATAGAGAATAGGATCGGATAGAGGATAGGATAGGGGATTGGATAGGATAGAGGATAGGATAGGACACAGGATAGGATAAGATAGAGGATATGATAGAGAATAGGACAGGATAGAGGATAGGATAGGATAGAGGATAGGATAGGATAGAGGATCGGATAGGATAGAGGATAGGATAGGATAGAGGATCGGATAGGATAGAGGATAGGATAGGATAGAGGATAGGATAGGATTGAGGATAGGATAGGATAGAAGATAGGGTAGGGTTGAGGATAGGATAGGATTGAGGATAGGATATGATAGTGGATAGGATAGGGGATTGGATAGGATAGAGGATAGGATAGGATAGGATAGAGAATAGTATAGGATAGATAATATTATAGGATAGAGGATAGGATAGGATAGAGGATAGGATCGTATAGAGGATGGTATAGGTGATTGGGTAGGATAGAGGATTGGATAGGGTAGATGATAGGATAGAGAATAGGATAGGATAGAGGATAGGATAGGATAGAGGATAGGATCGGATAGAGGATAGGATAGGGTATTTAATAGAATAGAGGATCGGATAGGATAGAGGATAGGATAGGATAGAGGATAGGATAGGGTAGAGTCTAGGATAGAGGATAGGATAGGATAGAGGATAGGATCGGATAGAGGATAGGATAGGATAGAGGATAGGATAGGATAGAGCAGACGATAGAGGATAGGATAGAGAATAGGATAGGATAGAGGATTGGATCGGATAGAGGATAGGATAGGGGATTGGATAGGATACAGGATAGGATAGGGTAGAGGATAGGATAGGATAGAGGATAGGATAGGATGGAGGATAAGATAGGGTAGAGTATAGGATACAGAACAGGATAGGATAGGATAGAGAATAGTATACGATAGATGATATTATAGGATAGAGGATAGGATAAGGTAGAGGATAATATAGAGAATAGGATAGGATAGAGGATAGGATAGGATAGAGGATAGGAACGGATAGAGGATAGGATAGGGGATTGGATAGGATAGAGGATAGGATCGGATAGAGGATAGGATACGATAGAGGATAGTATAGGATAGAGGATAGGATAGCATAGAGAATAGTATAGGGTAAATGATATTATAGGATAGAGGATAGTATAGGATAGAGGATAGGATAGAGAATAGTATAGGATAGATGATATTATAGGATAGAGGATAGGATAGGTTAGAGGATAGGATAGGGTAGAGGATAGGATAGGGTAGAGGATAGGATAGGATAGGGTATAGGATAGGGTAGAGGATAGGATAGAGAATAGTATAGGATAGTGGATAGGATAGGATAGAGGATAGGAGACGATAGAGGATGGTATAGGATAGAGGATAATATAGGATAGAAAATAGTATAGGATAGATGATATTATAGGATGGAGGATAGGATGGGATAGAGGATAGGAACGGATAGAGGATAGGATAGGGGATTGGATAGGATAGAGGATAGGATAGGATAGGGTATAGGATAGGGTAGAGGATAGGATAGAGAATAGTATAGGATTGTGGATAGGATAGGATAGAGGATAGGATAGAGTAGAGGATAGGATAGAGAATAGGACAGGATATAGGATAGGATAGGATAGAGGATAGGATCGGATAGAGGATAGGATAGGGGATTGGATAGGATAGAGGATAGGATAGGCTAGAGGATAGGATAGGGAAGAGGATAGGATAGAGAATAGGATAGGATAGAGGAAATTATAGGATAGTGGATAGGATAGGATAGAGGATAGGATCGGATAGAGGATAGGATACGATAGAGGATAGGATAGAGGATTGGATAGGATAGAGGATTGGATAGGATAGAGGATTGGATAGGATAGAGGATTGGATAGGATAGAGGATATTATAGGATAGAGGATAGGATAGGATACAGGATAGGATAGGATAGAGGATAGGAGAGGATGGAGGATAGGATAGGATAGCTGATAGGATATGATAGAACAGACGACAGAGGATAGGATAGAGAATAGGATACAGAATAGAGGATAGGATACGATAGAGAATATTATAGGATAGAGGATAGGATAGGATAGAGGATAGTATAGGATAGAACATAGGATAGGAGATTGGATAGGATAGTTGATAGGATCGGATAGAGGATAGGATAGGAGATTGGATCGGATAGAGGATAGGATACGATAGAGATAGGATAGAGGATTGTATAGGATAGAGGATTGGATAGGATAGAGGATATTATAGGATAGAGGATAGGATAGGATACAGGATAGGATAGGATAGAGGATAGGCGAGGATTGAGGATAGGATAGGATAGATGACATTATAGGATAGAGGACAGGATAGGATAGAGGATAGGATAGGATAGAGGATAGGAGAGGATTGCGGATAGGATAGGATAGTGGATAGGATAGTATAGAACAGACAATAGAGGATAAGATAGAGAATAGAATACGTTAGATGATAGAATGGGATAGAGGATAGGATAGAGGATACGATATTATAGAGGATAGGATAGTATAGAGGATTGGATTGGGGATTGGATAGGATAGAAGATAGGAGACGATAGAGGATAGTATAGGATAGAGGATAAGATAGGATAGAGAATAGTATAGGATAGATGATATTATAGGATAGAGGATAGGATAGGATAGATGATATTATAGGATAGAGGATAGGATAGGATAGAGGATAGGATAGGATAGAGGATAGTATAGGATAGAGGATAGGATAGGATAGAGAATAGTATAGGATAGATGATATTATAGGATAGAGGATAAGATAGGATAGAGAATAGTATAGGATAGATGATATTATAGGATAGAGGATAGGATCGGGTAGAGGATACGATAGGGGATTGGATAGGATAGAGAATAGGATAGGATAGACGATAGGATACGGTAGAGGATAGGATAGAGAATAGGATAGGATAGAGGATAGGATAGAGGATAGGATAGAGGATTGGATAGGATAGAGGATATGATAGGATAGAAGATAGGATAGGATAGAGGATAGGAGAGGATTGAGGATAGGATATGATAGTGGATAGGATCGGATAGAGGATAGGATACGATAGAGTATAGTATTGGATAGAGAATAGGATAGGATAGAGGATAGGATAGGATAGAGGATTGGATCGGATAGAGGATATTATAGGGGATTGGATAGGATTGAGGATAGGATAGGATAGTGGATAGGATAGGATAGAGCATAGGATAGGATAGAGGATAGGATAGGATAGAGGATAGGATAGGATAGAGGATAGGATAGGATAGAGGATAGTATAGGATAGAGGATAGGATAGAGGATACGATATTATAGAGGATAGGATAGGATAGAGGATTGGATAGGGGATTGGATAGGATAGACGATAGGATAGGGTAGAGGATAGGATAGAGAATAGGATAGGATAGAGGATAGGATAGGATAGAGTATAGGATCGGATAGAGGATAGGATAGGGGATTGGATAGGATAGAGGATATGATAGGATAGAAGATAGGATGGGATAGAGGATAGGATAGGATAGAGAATAGTATAGGATAGATAATATTATAGGATAGAGGATAGGATCGGATAGAGGATAGGATAGGATTGAGGATAGGATAGGATAGTGGATAGGATAGGATAGTGGATAGGATAGGATAGAACAGACGATAGAGGATAGGATAGAGAATAGGATAGGTTAGATGATACTATAGGATAGAGGATATGATAGGATAGAGGATAGGATAGGATAGAGGATAGGATAGGATAGAGGATAGGAACGGATAGAGGATAGGATAGGATAGAGGATAGTTTAGGATAGAGGATAGGATAGGATAGAGAATAGTATAGGATAGATGATATTATAGGATAGAGGATAGGATAGGATAGACGATAGGAACGGATAGAGGATAGGATAGGGGATTGGATAGGATAGAGGATAGGATAGGATAGGGGATAGGATAGGGTAGAGGATAGTATAGAGAATAGTATAGGATAGTGGTTAGGATCGGATAGAGGATAGGATAGGGTAGAGGATTGGATAGAGAATAGGATGGGATAGAGGATAGGATAGGATAGAGGATAGGATCGGATAGAGGATAGGATAGGGGATTGGATAGGATAGAGGATATGATAGGATAGAAGATAGGATAGGATAGAGGATAGGAGAGGATTGAGGATAGGATAGGATAGTGGATAGGATACGATAGAACAGACGATAGAGGATAGGATAGAGAATAGGATAGGTTAGATGATAATACAGGATAGAGGATAGGATAGAGGATACGATATTATAGAGGATAGGATAGGATAGAGGATTGGATAGGGGATTGGATAAGATAGACGATAGGCGACGATAGAGGATAGTATAGGATAGCGGATAAGATAGAATAGAGAATAGTATAGGGTAGAGGATATTATAGGATAGAGGATAGGATAGGATAGAGGATAGGAACGGATAGAGGATAGGATAGTGGATAGGATAGGATAGTGGATAGGATAGGATAGGGGATAGGATAGGGTAGAGAATAGGATAGAGAATAGTATAGGATAGTGGATAGGATAGGATAGAGGATAGGATCGGATAGAGGATAGGATACGATAGAGGATAGGATAGAGGATTGGATAGGATAGAGGATATTATAGGATAGAGGATAGGATAGGATACAGGATAGGATAGGATAGAGGATAGGAGAGGATGGAGGATAGGATAGGATAGCTGATAGGACATGATAGAACAGACGACAGAGGATAGGATAGAGAATAGGATACAGAATAGAGGATAGGATACGATAGAGAATATTATAGGATAGAGGATAGGATAGGATAGAGGATAGTATAGGATAGAGGATAGGAAAGGATAGAGAATAGTATAGGATAGAGGCTATGATAGGATAGAGGATAGGATAGGATAGAGGATAGGATAGGATAGAGGATAGGAACGGATAGAGGATAGGATAGGGAATTGGATATAATAGAGGATAGGATAGGGTAGAGGATAGGATAGAGAATAGGACAGGATATAGGATAGGATAGGATAGAGTATAGGAGCGGATAGAGGATAGGATAGGGGATTGGATAGGATAGAGGATATGATAGGATAGAAGATAGGATGGGATAGGGGATAGGATAGGATAGAGAATAGTATAGGATAGATGATATTATAGGATAGAGGATATGATCGGATAGAGGATAGGATAGGGGATTGGATAGGATAGAGGATAGGATAGGATTGAGGATAGGATAGGATAGTGGATAGGATAGGATAGTGGATAGGATAGGATAGAACAGACGATAGAGGATAGGATAGAGAATAGGATAGGTTAGATGATAGTATGGGATAGAGGATATGATAGGGTAGAGGATAGTATAGAGAATAGTATAGGATAGTGGTTAGGATCGGATAGAGGATAGGATAGGATAGAGGATAGGAACGGATAGAGGATAGGATAGGGGATTGGATAGGATAGAGGATATGATAGGATAGAAGATAGGATAGGATAGAGGATAGGAGAGGATTGAGGATAGGATAGGATAGTGGATAGGATACGATAGAACAGACGATAGAGGATAGGATAGAGAATAGGATAGGTTAGATGATAATACAGGATAGAGGATAGGATAGAGGATACGATATTATAGAGGATAGGATAGGATAGAGGATTGGATAGGGGATTGGATAAGATAGACGATAGGCGACGATAGAGGATAGTATAGGATAGAGGATAAGATAGAATAGAGAATAGTATAGGGTAGAGGATATTATAGGATAGAGGATAGGATAGGATAGAGGATAGGAACGGATAGAGGATATGATAGTGGATAGGATAGGATAGTGGAAAGGATTGGATAGGGGATAGGATAGGGTAGAGGATAGGATAGAGAATAGTATAGGATAGAGGATAGGAAAGGATAGAGAATAGTATAGGATAGAGGATATGATAGGATAGAGGATAGGAGACGATAGGGGATTGGATAGGATAGAGGACAGGATAGGATAGGGGATAGGATAGGGGAGAGGATAGGATAGAGAATAGTATAGGATAGTGGATAGAATAGGATAGAGGATAGGATAGGGTAGAGGATAGGATAGAGAATAGGATAGGATAGAGGATAGGATAGGATAGAGGATAGGATACGATAGAGGATAGGATAGAGGATAGGATAGAGGATTGGATAGGATAGAGGATATTACAAGGTAGATGATAGGATAGGATACAGGATAGGATAGGATAGAGGATAGGAGAGGATTGAGGATAGGATAGGATAGTGGATAGGATAGTATAGAACAGACAATAGAGGATAGGATAGAGAATAGAATAGGTTAGATGATAGTATAGGATAGAGGATAGGATAGAGGATACGATATTATAGAGGATAGGATAGGATAGAGGATTGGATTGGGGATTGGATAGGATAGAAGATAGGAGACGATAGAGGATAGTATAGGATAGAGGATAAGATAGGATAGAGAATAGTATAGGATAGATGATATTATAGGATAGAGGATAGGATAGGATAGAGGATAGGATAGGATAGAGGATAGGATAGGATAGAGGATAGGATAGGATAGAGGATAGGAACGGATAGAGGATAGGATAGGGGATTGGATAGGATAGAGGATAGGATAGGATAGGGGATAGGATAGGGTAGAGGATAGTATAGAGAATAGTATAGGATAGTGGTTAGGACAGGATAGAGGATAGGATAGGGTAGAGGATAGGATAGAGAATAGGATAGGATAGAGGATAGGATAGGATAGAGGATAGGATCGGGAAGAGGATAGGATAGGGGATTGGATAGGATAGAACAGACGATAGAGGATAGGATAGAGAATAGGATAGGTTAGATGATAGTATAGGATAGAGGATAGGATAGGATAGAGGATAGGATAGGATAGGATAGAGGATAGAGGATAGGATAGGATAGAGGATAGTATAGGATAGAGGATAGGATAGGATAGAGAATAGTATAGGATATATGATATTATAGGATAGAGGATAGGAACGGATAGAGGATAGGATAGGGGATTGGATAGGATAGAGGATAGGATAGGATAGGTGATAGGATAGGGTAGAGGATAGTATAGAGAATAGTACAGGATAGTGGTTAGGATAGGATAGCGGATTGGATAGGGTAGAGGATAGGATAGAGAATAGGATAGGATAGTGGATAGGATAGGATAGAGGATAGGATCGGAAAGAGCATAGGATAGGGGATTGGATAGGATAGAGGATATGATAGGATAGAAGATAGGATAGGATAGAGGATAGGAGAGGATTGAGGATAGGACAGGATAGTGGATAGGATACGATAGAACAGACGATAGAGGATAGGATAGAGAATAGTATACGTTAGATGATAATACATGATAGAGGATAGGATAGAGGATACGATATTATAGAAGATAGGATAGGATAGAGGATAGGATAGAGAATAGGATAGGATAGAGGATAGGATAGGATAGAGTATAGGATCGGATAGAGGATAGGATAGGGGATTGGATAGGATAGAGGATATGATAGGATAGAAGATAGGATAGGATAGAGGATAGGATAGGATAGAGAATAGTATAGGATAGATGATATTATAGGATAGAGGATAGGATCCGATAGAGGATAGGAACGGATAGAGGATAGGATAGGGGATTGGATAGGATAGAGGATAGGATAGGATAGGGGATAGGATAGGGTAGAGGATAGTATAGAGAATAGTATAGGATAGTGGTTAGGATCGGATAGAGGATAGGATAGGGTAGAGGATAGGATAGAGAATAGGATAGGATAGTGGATAGGATAGGATAGGGGATATGATAGGGTAGAGGATAGGATAGAGAATAGTATAGGATAGTGGATAGGATAGGATAGGGGATAGGATCGGATAGAGGATAGGATACGATAGAGGATAGGATAGAGGATTGGATAGGATAGAGGATTGGATAGGATAGAGGATTGGATAGGATAGAGGATTGGATAGGATAGAGGATTGCATAGGATAGAGGATATTATAGGATAGAGGATAGGATAGGATAGAGCATAAGATAGTATAGAGAAAAGTATAGGATATATGAAATTATAGGATAGAGGATAGGATAGGATAAACGATAGGATCGGATAGAGGATAGGATAGGGGATTGGATAGGATAGAGGATAGTATAGGATAGAGGATAGGAAAGGATAGAGAATAGTATAGGATAGATGATATTATAGGATAGAGGATAGGATAGGATAGAGGATAGGATCGGATAGAGGATAGGATAGGAGAGTGGATCGGATAGAGGATAGGATACGATAGAGATAGGATAGAGGATTGTATAGGATAGAGGATTGGATAGGATAGAGGATATTATAGGATAGAGGATAGGATAGGATACAGGATAGGATAGGATAGAGGATAGGCGAGGATTGAGGATAGGATAGGATAGATGACATTATAGGACAGAGGACAGGATAGGATAGAGGATAGGATAGGATAGAGGATAGGAGAGGATTGCGGATAGGATAGGATAGTGGATAGGATAGTATAGAACAGACAATAGAGGATAAGATAGAGAATAGAATAGGTTAGATGATAGAATGGGATAGAGGATAGGATAGAGGATACGATATTATAGAGGATAGGATAGGATAGAGGATTGGATTGGGGATTGGATAGGATAGAAGATAGGAGACGATAGAGGATAGTATAGGATAGAGGATAAGATAGGATAGAGAATAGTATAGGATAGATGATATTATAGGATAGAGGATAGGATAGGATAGATGATATTATAGGATAGAGGAAAGGATACGATAGAGGATAGGATAGGATAGAGGATAGTATAGGATAGAGGATAGGATAGGATAGAGAATAGTATAGGATAGATGATATTATAGGATAAAGGATAAGATAGGATAGAGAATAGTATAGGATAGATGATATTATAGGATAGAGGATAGGATCGGGTAGAGGATACTATAGGGGATTGGATAGGATAGAGCATAGGATAGGATAGACGATAGGATAGGGTAGAGGATAGGATAGAGAATAGGATAGGATAGAGGATAGGATAGAGGATAGGATAGAGGATTGGATAGGATAGAGGATAGGATAGGATAGAGGACAGGATAGGATAGAGGATAGGATAGGGGATTGGATAGGATAGAGGATAGGATAGGATAGAGGATAGGATAGGATAGAGGATAGGATAGGATAGAGGATAGGATAGGATAGAGGATAGGATAGAGGATAGGATAGAGGATAGGATAGAGGATAGGATAGGATAGAGGATAGGATAGGATAGAGGATAGGATAGGATAGAGGATAGGATAGGATAGGGGATAGGATAAAGGATTGGATAGGATAGAGGATATTATAGGATAGAGGATACGATATTATAGAGGATAGGATATTATAGAGGATAGGATAGGATAGAGGATAGCATCGGATAGACGATAGGATAGGGGATTGGATAGGATACAGGATAGGATAGGATAGAGGATAGGATAGGATAGAGGATAGGATAGGATAGAGGATAGGATAGGGTAGAGGATAGGATAGAGAATGGTATAGGATAGATGATACTATAGGATAGAGGATAGGATATGATTGAGGATAGGATCGGATAGACGATAGGATACAATAGAGGATAGGATAGAGGATAGGATACGATAGAGGATATTATAGGATAGAGGATAGGATAGGATAGAGGATACGATATTATAGAGGATAGGATAGGATAGAGGATAGGATAGGGTAGAGTATAGGATACAGAATAGGATAGGATAGAGGATAGGATAGGATAGAGGATAGGATAGAATAGAGGATCGGATAGGATAGAGGATAGGATAGAATAGAGGATAGGATAGGATTGAGGATAGGATAGGATAGGATAGGATAGAGGATACGATATTATAGAGGATAGGATAGGATAGAGGATAGGATAGGATAGAGGATAGGATAGGATAGAGGATAGGATAGGATAGAGGATAGGATAGAGGATAGGATAGAGGATAGGATAGGATAGAGGATAGGATAGGATAGAGGATAGGATAGGATAGAGGATAGGATAGGATAGGGGATAGGATAGAGGATAGGATAGGATAGAGGATACGATATTATAGAGGATAGGATAGGATAGAGGATAGCATCGGATAGACGATAGGATAGGGGATTGGATAGGATACAGGATAGGATAGGATAGAGGATAGGATAGGATAGAGGATAGGATAGGATAGAGGATAGGATAGGGTAGAGGATAGGATAGAGTATGGTATAGGATAGATGATACTATAGGATAGAGGATAGGAAAAGATAGAGGATAGGATCGGATAGACGATAGGATACAATAGAGGATATGATAGAGGATAGGATCGGATAGACGATAGGATACAATAGAGGATAGGATAGAGGATAGGATACGATAGAGGATATTATAGGATAGAGGATAGGATAGGATAGAGGATACGATATTATAGAGGATAGGATAGGATAGAGGATAGGATAGGGTAGAGTATAGGATACAGAATAGGATAGGATAGAGGATAGGATAGGATAGAGGATAGGATAGAATAGAGGATCGGATAGGATAGAGGATAGGATAGAATAGAGGATAGGGTAGGATTGAGGATAGGATAGGATAGGATAGAGCAGACGATAGAGGATAGGATCGAGAATAGGATACGATAGATGATAGTATAGGATGGAGGATACGATAGGGTAGAGGATAGGATAGAGAATAGGATAGGATAGAGGATAGGACAGGATAGAGAATAGGATCGGATAGAGGATAGGATAGGGGATTGGATAGGATAGAGGATAGGATAGGGTAGATGATAGGATAGAGAATAGGATAGGATAGAGGATAGGATAGGATAGAGGATAGGATCGGATAGAGGATAGGATAGGGGATTGGATAGTATAGTGGATAGGATAGGGTAGAGGATAGGATAGGATAGAGGATCGGATAGGATATAGGATAGGATAGAATATAGGATAGGATAGGATAGAGGATAGGATAGGATAGGATAGAGGATAGGATTGGGTTGAGGATAGGATAGGATTGAGGATAGGATTGGATAGTGGATAGGATAGGGGATTGGATAGGATAGAGGATAGGATAGGTTAGGATAGATGATAGTATAGGATAGAGGATAGGATAGGATTGAGGACAGGATATGATAGTTTATAGGATAGGATAGAGCAGACGATAGAGGATAGGGTCGAGAATAATATACGATAGATGATAGTATAGGATGGAGGATAGGATAGGGTAGAGGATAGGATAGAGAATTGGATAGGATAGAGGATAGGACAGGATAGAGACTAGGATCGGATAGAGGATAGGATAGGGGATTGGATAGGATAGAGGATACGATAGGATAGAGGATAGGATAGGTTAGAGGATATGATAGGGTAGAGTATAAGATACAGAATAGGATAGGATAGAGGATAGGATAGGATAGACGATAGGATCGGATAGAGGATAGGATAGGATAGAGTATAGGATAGGGTAGAGTATAAGATACAGAATAGGATAGGATAGAGGATAGGATAGGATAGAGGATAGGAGAGGATTGAGGATAGGATAGGATAGTGGATGGCATAGGATAGAACAGACGATAGAGGATAGGATAGAGAATAGGATAGATTCGATGATAGTATAGGATAGAGGATAGGATAGAGGATACGATATTATAGAGGATAGGATAGGATAGAGGATAAGATAGGATAGAGAATAGTATAGGATAGATGATATTATAGGATAGAGGATAGGATAGGATTGAGGATAGGATAGGATAGTTTATAGGATAGGATAGAGCAGACGATAGAGGATAGGATCGAGAATAATATACGATAGATGATAGTATAGGATGGAGGATAGGATAGGGTAGAGGATAGGATAGAGAATTGGATAGGATAGAGGATAGGACAGGATAGAGACTAGGATCGGATAGAGGATAGGATAGGGGATCGGATAGGATAGAGGATAGGATCGGATAGAGGATAGGATTCGATAGAGGATAGCATAGGATAGGGGATAGGATATGATAGAGAATAATATAGGATAGATGATATTATAGGATAGAGGATAGGATAGGGTAGAGGATAGGATAGAGAATAGGATAGGACAGAGGATTGGATAGGATAGAGGATATTATAGGATAGAGGATAGGATAGTATACAGGATAGGATAGGATAGAGGATAGGAGAGGATTGAGGATAGGATAGGATAGTGGATGGCATAGGATAGAACAGACGATAGAGGATAGGATAGAGAATAGGATAGATTCGATGATAGTATAGGATAGAGGATAGGATAGAGTATACGATATTATAGAGGATAGGATAGGATAGATTATTGGATAGGATAGAAGAAAGGGGACGATAGAGGATAAGATAGGGTAGAGGATAGGATAGGGTAGAGTATAGGATACAGAATAGGATAGGATAGGATAGAGAATAGTATACGATAGATGATATTGTAGGATAGAGGATAGGATAGGGTAGAGGATAGGATAGAGAATGAGGATAGGATAGAGGATAGGATAGGATAGAGGATAGGATCGGATAGAGGATAGGATACGATAGAGGATAGGATAGAGGATAGGATAGAGGATATTATAGGATAGAGGATAGGATAGGATACAGGATAGGATAGGATAGAGGATAGGAGACGATAGAGGATAGTATAGGATAGAGGATAAGACAGGATAGAGAATAGTATAGGATAGATGATATTATAGGATAGAGGATAGGATAGGATAAAGGGTAGGATCGGATAGAGGATAGGATAGGGGATTGGATAGGATAGAGGATAGGATAGGGTAGAGAATAGGATAGGATATAGGATAGGATAGGATAGAGGATAGGATAGGGTAGAGGATAGGATAGGATGGAGAATAGTATAGGATAGATGATATTATAGGATAGAGGATAGGATAGAGGGTAGGATCGTATAGAGGATAGGATTGGTGATTGGATAGGATAGAGGATAGGATAGGGTAGATGATAGGATAGAGGATAAGATAGGATAGAGGATAGGATAGGATAGAGGATAGGATAGGGGATTGGATATTATAGAGGATAGGATAGGATATGGGATAGGATAGGGAAGAGGATAGGATAGAGAATAGTATAGGATAGATGATATTATAGGATAGAGGATAGGATAGGATAGAGGATAGGATAGGGTAGAGTATAGGATACAGAATAGGATAGGATAGGATAGAGAATAGTATACGATAGATGATATTATAGGATAGAGGATAGGATAGGATAGAGGATAGGATATGGTTGAGGATAGGCCAGGATTGAGGATAGGATAGGATAGTGGATAGGATAGGGGATTGGATAAGATAGAGGGTAGAATAGGATAGTATAGATGATAGTATAGGATAGAGGATAGGATAGGACTGAGGATGGGATAGTATAGTGGATAGGATAGGATAGAGCAGATGATATCGGATAGGATAGAGAATAGGATAGGATAGAGGATAGGGTAGGATAGAGGATAGGATCGGATAGAGAATAGTATAGGATAGATGATATTATAGGATAGAGGATATTATAGGATAGAGGATAGGATAGGATACAGGATAGGATAGGATAGAGGATAGGAGAGGATTGAGGATAGGATAGGATTGAGTATAGGATAGAGGATAGGTTCGGATAGATGATAGGATAGGGGATTGGATAGAATAGAGGATAGGATAGGATAGACGATAGGATAGGGGATAGGATAGGATAGAGGATAGGATAGGGTAGAGTATAGGATACAGAATAGAATAGGATAGAGGATAGGATAGGATAGAGGATAGGATCGGATAGAGAATAGGATAGGGTATTGGATAGAATAGAGGATAGGATAGGGTAGAGGATAGGATAGGATAGAGGATAGTATAGGATATAGGATAGGATAGGGTAGAGAATAGGATAGGGTAGAGTATAGGATGCAGAATAGGATAGGATAGAGGATAGGATAGGATAGAGGATAGGATAGGGTAGAGTATAGGATACAGAATAGGATAGCATAGAGGATAGGATGGGATAGAGGATAGGATCGGATAGAGAATAGGATAGGGTATTGGATAGAATAGAGGATAGGATAGGGTAGAGGATAGGATAGGATAGAGGATAGTATAGGATATAGGATAGGATAGGGTAGATTATAGGATACCGAATAGGATAGGATAGGATAGAGAATAGTATACGATAGATGATACTATAGGATAGAGGATAGGATATAATAGAGGATAGGTTCGGATAGAGGATAGGATAGGTGATTGGATAGAATAGAGGATCGGACAGGATAGAGGATAGGATAGAGTAGAGGATAGGATAGGATAGAGGATAGTATAGGATATAGGATAGGATAGGGTAGATTATAGGATACCGAATAGGATAGGATAGGATAGAGAATAGTATACGATAGATGATACTATAGGATAGAGGATACGATATTATAGAGGATAGGATAGGATAGAGGATAGGATAGGATAGAGAATTGGATAGGATAGAAGAAAGGGGACGATAGAGGATAGTATAGGATAGAGGATAAGATAGGATAGAGAATAGTATAGGATAGATGATATTATAGGATAGAGGATAGGATAGGATTGAGGATAGGATAGGATAGTTTATAGGATAGGATAGAGCAGACGATAGAGGATAGGATCGAGAATAATATACGATAGATGATAGTATAGGATGGAGGATAGGATAGGGTAGAGGATAGGATAGAGAATTGGATAGGATAGAGGATAGGACAGGATAGAGACTAGGATCGGATAGAGGATAGGATAGGGGATCGGATAGGATAGAGGATAGGATCGGATAGAGGATAGGATTCGATAGAGGATAGCATAGGATAGGGGATAGGATATGATAGAGAATAATATAGGATAGATGATATTATAGGATAGAGGATAGGATAGGGTAGAGGATAGGATAGAGAATAGGATAGGACAGAGGATTGGATAGGATAGAGGATATTATAGGATAGAGGATAGGATAGTATACAGGATAGGATAGGATAGAGGATAGGAGAGGATTGAGGATAGGATAGGATAGTGGATGGCATAGGATAGAACAGACGATAGAGGATAGGATAGAGAATAGGATAGATTCGATGATAGTATAGGATAGAGGATAGGATAGAGTATACGATATTATAGAGGATAGGATAGGATAGATTATTGGATAGGATAGAAGAAAGGGGACGATAGAGGATAAGATAGGGTAGAGGATAGGATAGGGTAGAGTATAGGATACAGAATAGGATAGGATAGGATAGAGAATAGTATACGATAGATGATATTGTAGGATAGAGGATAGGATAGGGTAGAGGATAGGATAGAGAATGAGGATAGGATAGAGGATAGGATAGGATAGAGGATAGGATCGGATAGAGGATAGGATACGATAGAGGATAGGATAGAGGATAGGATAGAGGATATTATAGGATAGAGGATAGGATAGGATACAGGATAGGATAGGATAGAGGATAGGAGACGATAGAGGATAGTATAGGATAGAGGATAGGATAGGATAGAGAATAGTATAGGATAGATGATATTATAGGATAGAGGATAGGATAGGATAGAGGATCGGTTCGGATAGAGGATAGGATAGGGGATTTAATAGAATAGAGGATCGGATAGGATAGAGGATAGGATAGGGTAGAGGATAGGATAGGATAGAGGATAGGATAGGATAGAGGATAGGATAGGGTAGAGGATAGGATAGGATAGAGGATAGGATAGGATAGAGGATAGGATAGGGTAGAGTATAGGATACAGAATAAATTAGGATAGAGGATAGGATAGGATAGAGGATAGGATCGGATAGAGGATAGGATAGGATAGAGAATAGGATACGATAGATGATAGTATGGGATGGAGGATAGGATAGGGTAGAGGATAGGATAGAGAATAGGATAGGATAGAGGATAGGATAGGATAGAGGATAGGATCGGATAGAGGATAGGATAGGGGATTGGATAGAATAGTGGATACGATAGGATAGAGGATAGGATAGGGTAGAGGATAGGATAGAGAATAGGATAGGATAGAGGATAAGATAGGATAGAGGATATGATAGGATAGAGGATAGGATAGGGTAGAGTATAGGATACAGCATAGGATAGGATAGAGGATAGGATATGATAGAGCATAGGATCGGATAGAGGATAGGCTAGGGGATTGGGTAGTATAGAGGAGAGGATAGGATAGAGGATAGGATAGGATAGAGGATAGGATAGAGTAGAGGATAGGATAGAGAATAGGATAGGACAGAGGATTGGATAGGATAGAGGATATTATAGGATAGAGGATAGGATAGGATACAGGATAGGATAGGATAGAGGATAGGAGAGGATTGAGGATAGGATAGGATAGTGGATGGCATAGGATAGAACAGACGATAGAGGATAGGATAGAGAATAGGATAGATTCGATGAGAGTATAGGATAGAGGATAGGATAGAGGATACGATATTATAGAGGATAGGATAGGATAGAGGATTGGATAGGATAGAAGAAAGGGGACGATAGAGGATAAGATAGGGTAGAGGATAGGATAGGGTAGAGTATAGGATACAGAATAGGATAGGATAGGATAGAGAATAGTATACGATAGATGATATTATAGGATAGAGGATAGGATAGGGTAGAGGATAGGATAGAGAATGAGGATAGGATAGAGGATAGGATAGGATAGAGGATAGGATAGGATAGAGGATAGGATAGGGTAGAGTATAGGATACAGAATAGGATAGGATAGAGGATACGATAGAGGATAGGATCGGATAGAGGATAGGATAGGATAGAGAATAGGATACGATAGATGATAGTATGGGATGGAGGATAGGATAGGGTAGAGGATAGGATAGAGAATAGGATAGGATAGAGGATAGGATAGGATAGAGGATAGGATCGGATAGAGGATAGGATAGGGGATTGGATAGGATAGTGGATACGATAGGATAGAGGATAGGATAGGGTAGAGGATAGGATAGAGAATAGGATAGGATAGAGGATAAGATAGGATAGAGGATATGATAGGATAGAGGATAGGATAGGGTAGAGTATAGGATACAGCATAGGATAGGATAGAGGATAGGATATGATAGAGCATAGGATCGGATAGAGGATAGGCTAGGGGATTGGGTAGTATAGAGGAGAGGATAGGATAGAGGATAGGATAGGATAGAGGATAGGATAGAGTAGAGGATAGGATAGAGAATAGGATAGGACAGAGGATTGGATAGGATAGAGGATATTATAGGATAGAGGATAGGATAGGATACAGGATAGGATAGGATAGAGGATAGGAGAGGATTGAGGATAGGATAGGATAGTGGATGGCATAGGATAGAACTGACGATAGAGGATAGGATAGAGAATAGGATAGATTCGATGATAGTATAGGATAGAGGATAGGATAGAGGATACGATATTATAGAGGATAGGATAGGATAGAGGATTGGATAGAATAGAAGAAAGGGGACGATAGAGGATAAGATAGGGTAGAGGATAGGATAGGGTAGAGTATAGGATACAGAATAGGATAGGATAGGATAGAGAATAGTATACGATAGATGATATTATAGGATAGAGGATAGGATAGGGTAGAGGATAGGATAGAGAATGAGGATAGGATAGAGGATAGGATAGGATAGAGGATAGGATCGGATAGAGGATAGGATACGATAGAGGATAGGATAGAGGATAGGATAGAGGATATTATAGGATAGAGGATAGGATAGGATACAGGATAGGATAGGATAGAGGATAGGAGACGATAGAGGATAGTATAGGATAGAGGATAAGATAGGATAGAGAATAGTATAGGATAGATGATATTATAGGATAGAGGATAGGATAGGATAAAGGGTAGGATCGGATAGAGGATAGGATAGGGGATTGGATAGGATAGAGGATAGGATAGGGTAGAGAATAGGATAGGATATAGGATAGGATAGGATAGAGGATAGGATAGGGTAGAGGATAGGATAGGATGGAGAATAGTATAGGATAGATGATATTATAGGATAGAGGATAGGATAGAGGATAGGATCGTATAGAGGATAGGATTGGTGATTGGATAGGATAGAGGATAGGATAGGGTAGATGATAGGATAGAGGATAAGATAGGATAGAGGATAGGATAGGATAGAGGATAGGATAGGGGATTGGATAGGATAGAAGATAGGAGACGATATAGGATAGTACCAATACTAATAGAGGATAAGATAGGATAGAGAATAGTATAGGATAGATGATATTATAGGATAGAGGATAGAATAGGATAGAGGATAGGAACGGATAGAGGATAGGATAGGGGATTGGATGTTATAGAGGATAGGATAGGATATGGGATAGGATAGGGAAGAGGATAGGATAGAGAATAGTATAGGATAGATGATATTATAGGATAGAGGATAGGATATGATAGAGGATAGGATAGGGTAGAAAATAGGATACAGAATAGGATAGGATAGGATAGAGAATAGTATACGATAGATGATAGTATAGGATGGAGGATAGGATAGGGTAGAGGATAGGATAGGATAAAGGGTAGGATCGGATAGACGATAGGATAGGGGATTGGATAGTATAGAGGATAGGATAGGATAGAGGATAGGATAGGATAGAGGATCGGATAGGATAGAGGATAGGATAGAATAGAGGATAGTATAGGATGGAGGATAGGATAGGGTAGAGGATAGGATAGAGAATAGGATAGGACAGAGGATAGGACAGGATAGAGGATAGAATCGGATAGAGGATAGGATAGGGGATTGGATAGGATAGAGGATAGGATAGGGTAGAGGATAGGATAGGATAGAGGATAGTATAGGATATAGGATAGGATAGGGTAGAGTATAGGATACAGAATAGGGTAGGATAGAGGATAGGATAGGATAGAGGATAGGATCGGATAGAGGATAGGGTAGGATAGATGATAGGATCGTATAGAGGATAGGATAGGTGATTGGATAGGATAGATGATAAGATAGGATTGAGGATAGGATAGGATAGTGGATAGGATAGGATAGAGCAGACGATAGAGGATAGGATAGAGAATAGGATAGGATCATTGATAGTATAGGATGGAGGATAGGATAGGGTAGAGGATAGGATAGAGAATAGGATAGGATAGAGGATAGGACAGGATAGAGGATAGGATCGGATAGAGGATAGGATAGGGGATTGGATAGGATAGAGGATAGGATAGGGTAGAGGATAGGATAGGATAGAGGATAGTATAGGATATAGGATAGGATAGGGTAGAGTATAGGATACAGAATAGGATAGGATAGGATAGAGAATAGTATACGATAGATGATATTATAGGGTAGAGGATAGGATAGGATAGAGGATAGGATCGGATAGAGGATAGGATAGGGGATTGGATAGGATAGAGGATAGGATAGGATAGAGGATAGGATAGGGTACAGGATAGGATAGAGAATAGGATAGGAAAGAGGATAGGATAGGATAGAGGATAGGATCGGATAGAGGATAGGATACGGTAGAGGATAGTATAGGATAGAGGGTAGGATAGGATAGAGAATAGTATAGGATAGAGGATAGGACAGGATAGAGGATAGGAGAGGATTGAGGATAGGATAGGATTGAGGATAGGATAGATGATATTATAGGATAGAGGTTAGGATAGGATAGAGGATAGGTTCGGATAGATGATAGGCTAGGGGATTGGGTAGTATAGAGGAGAGGATAGGATAGAGGATAGGATAGGATAGAGGATAGGATAGAGTAGAGGATAGGATAGAGAATAGGATAGGACAGAGGATTGGATAGGATAGAGGATATTATAGGATAGAGGATAGGATAGGATACAGGATAGGATAGGATAGAGGATAGGAGAGGATTGAGGATAGGATAGGATAGTGGATGGCATAGGATAGAACTGACGATAGAGGATAGGATAGAGAATAGGATAGATTCGATGATAGTATAGGATAGAGGATAGGATAGAGGATACGATATTATAGAGGATAGGATAGGATAGAGGATTGGATAGAATAGAAGAAAGGGGACGATAGAGGATAAGATAGGGTAGAGGATAGGATAGGGTAGAGTATAGGATACAGAATAGGATAGGATAGGATAGAGAATAGTATACGATAGATGATATTATAGGATAGAGGATAGGATAGGGTAGAGGATAGGATAGAGAATGAGGATAGGATAGAGGATAGGATAGGATAGAGGATAGGATCGGATAGAGGATAGGATACGATAGAGGATAGGATAGAGGATAGGATAGAGGATATTATAGGATAGAGGATAGGATAGGATACAGGATAGGATAGGATAGAGGATAGGAGACGATAGAGGATAGTATAGGATAGAGGATAAGATAGGATAGAGAATAGTATAGGATAGATGATATTATAGGATAGAGGATAGGATAGGATAAAGGGTAGGATCGGATAGAGGATAGGATAGGGGATTGGATAGGATAGAGGATAGGATAGGGTAGAGAATAGGATAGGATATAGGATAGGATAGGATAGAGGATAGGATAGGGTAGAGGATAGGATAGGATGGAGAATAGTATAGGATAGATGATATTATAGGATAGAGGATAGGATAGAGGATAGGATCGTATAGAGGATAGGATTGGTGATTGGATAGGATAGAGGATAGGATAGGGTAGATGATAGGATAGAGGATAAGATAGGATAGAGGATAGGATAGGATAGAGGATAGGATAGGGGATTGGATAGGATAGAAGATAGGAGACGATATAGGATAGTACCAATACTAATAGAGGATAAGATAGGATAGAGAATAGTATAGGATAGATGATATTATAGGATAGAGGATAGAATAGGATAGAGGATAGGAACGGATAGAGGATAGGATAGGGGATTGGATGTTATAGAGGATAGGATAGGATATGGGATAGGATAGGGAAGAGGATAGGATAGAGAATAGTATAGGATAGATGATATTATAGGATAGAGGATAGGATATGATAGAGGATAGGATAGGGTAGAAAATAGGATACAGAATAGGATAGGATAGGATAGAGAATAGTATACGATAGATGATAGTATAGGATGGAGGATAGGATAGGGTAGAGGATAGGATAGGATAAAGGGTAGGATCGGATAGACGATAGGATAGGGGATTGGATAGTATAGAGGATAGGATAGGATAGAGGATAGGATAGGATAGAGGATCGGATAGGATAGAGGATAGGATAGAATAGAGGATAGTATAGGATGGAGGATAGGATAGGGTAGAGGATAGGATAGAGAATAGGATAGGACAGAGGATAGGACAGGATAGAGGATAGAATCGGATAGAGGATAGGATAGGGGATTGGATAGGATAGAGGATAGGATAGGGTAGAGGATAGGATAGGATAGAGGATAGTATAGGATATAGGATAGGATAGGGTAGAGTATAGGATACAGAATAGGGTAGGATAGAGGATAGGATAGGATAGAGGATAGGATCGGATAGAGGATAGGGTAGGATAGATGATAGGATCGTATAGAGGATAGGATAGGTGATTGGATAGGATAGATGATAAGATAGGATTGAGGATAGGATAGGATAGTGGATAGGATAGGATAGAGCAGACGATAGAGGATAGGATAGAGAATAGGATAGGATCATTGATAGTATAGGATGGAGGATAGGATAGGGTAGAGGATAGGATAGAGAATAGGATAGGATAGAGGATAGGACAGGATAGAGGATAGGATCGGATAGAGGATAGGATAGGGGATTGGATAGGATAGAGGATAGGATAGGGTAGAGGATAGGATAGGATAGAGGATAGTATAGGATATAGGATAGGATAGGGTAGAGTATAGGATACAGAATAGGATAGGATAGGATAGAGAATAGTATACGATAGATGATATTATAGGGTAGAGGATAGGATAGGATAGAGGATAGGATCGGATAGAGGATAGGATAGGGGATTGGATAGGATAGAGGATAGGATAGGATAGAGGATAGGATAGGGTACAGGATAGGATAGAGAATAGGATAGGAAAGAGGATAGGATAGGATAGAGGATAGGATCGGATAGAGGATAGGATACGGTAGAGGATAGTATAGGATAGAGGGTAGGATAGGATAGAGAATAGTATAGGATAGAGGATAGGACAGGATAGAGGATAGGAGAGGATTGAGGATAGGATAGGATTGAGGATAGGATAGATGATATTATAGGATAGAGGTTAGGATAGGATAGAGGATAGGTTCGGATAGATGATAGGATAGGGGATTGGATAGAATAGAGGAGAGAATAGGATAGAGGATAGGATAGGGTAGAGGATAGGATCGGATAGACGATAGGATAGGGTAGAGTATAGGATACAGAATAGGATAGGATAGAGGATAGGATGGGATAGAGGATAGGATCGGATAGAGAATAGGATAGGGTATTGGATAGAATAGAGGATAGGATAGGGTAGAGGATAGGATAGGATAGAGGATAGTATAGGATATAGGATAGGATAGGGTAGATTATAGGATACCGAATAGGATAGGATAGGATAGAGAATAGTATACGATAGATGATATTATAGGATAGAGGATAGGATATAATAGAGGATAGGTTCGGATAGAGGATAGGATAGGTGATTGGATAGAATAGAGGATCGGACAGGATAGAGGATAGAATAGAGTAGAGGATAGGATAGGATAGAGGATAGGATAGGGTAGTGTATAGGATACAGAATAGGATAGGATAGAGGATAGGATCGGATAGAGGATAGGATAGGATAGAGGACAGGATCGTATAGAGGATAGGATAGGATTGAGGATAGGATAGGATAGTGGATAGGATAGGATAGAGCAGAACATAGAGGATAGGATAGAGAATAGGATAGGATAGGTGATACTATAGGATGGAGGATAGGATAGGATAGAGGATAGGATAGAGAATAGGATAGGATAGATGATACTATGGGTTGGAGGATAGGATATGGTAGAGGATAGGATAGAGAATAGGATAGGATAGAGGATAGGATAGGGTAGAGTATAGGATACAGAATAGGATAGGATAGGATAGAGAATAGTATACGATAGAGGATAGGATAGAGGATAGGAAAGAAGATAGGATAGGATAGAGGATAGGAGTGGATTGAGGATAGGATAGGATAGTGGATAGGATCGGATAGAGGATAGGATACGATAGAGGATAGTATAGGATGGAGGATAGGATAGGGTAGAGGATAGGATAGAGAATAGGATAGGACAGGATAGAGGATAGGATCGGATAGAGGATAGGATAGGGGATTGGATAGGATAGAGGATAGGATAGGGTAGAGGATAGGATAGGATAGAGGATAGTATAGGATATAGGATAGGATAGGGTAGAGTATAGGATACAGAATAGGATAGGATAGAGGATAGGATAGGATAGAGGATAGGATCGGATAGAGGATAGGATACGGTAGAGGATAGTATAGGATAGAGGGTAGGATAGGATAGAGAATAGTATAGGATAGAGGATAGGACAGGATAGAGGATAGGAGAGGATAGAGGTTAGGATAGGATAGAGGATAGGTTCGGATAGATGATAGGATAGGGGATTGGATAGAATAGAGGATAGAATAGGATAGAGGATAGGATAGGGTAGAGGATAGGATCGGATAGACGATAGGATAGGGTAGAGTATAGGATACAGAATAGGATAGGATAGAGGATAGGATGGGATAGAGGATAGGATAGGATAGAGGATAGGATAGGGTAGAGGATAGGATAGAGAATAGGATAGGAAAGAGGATAGGATAGGATAGAGGATAGGATCGGATAGAGGATAGGATACGGTAGAGGATAGTATAGGATAGAGGGTAGGATAGGATAGAGAATAGTATAGGATAGAGGATAGGACAGGATAGAGGATAGGAGAGGATTGAGGATAGGATAGGATTGAGGATAGGATAGATGATATTATAGGATAGAGGTTAGGATAGGATAGAGGATAGGTTCGGATAGATGATAGGATAGGGGATTGGATAGAATAGAGGATAGAATAGGATAGAGGATAGGATAGGGTAGAGGATAGGATCGGATAGACGATAGGATAGGGTAGAGTATAGGATACAGAATAGGATAGGATAGAGGATAGGGTGGGATAGAGGATAGGATCGGATAGAGAATAGGATAGGGTATTGGATAGAATAGAGGATAGGATAGGGTAGAGGATAGGATAGGATAGAGGATAGTATAGGATATAGGATAGGATAGGGTAGATTATAGGATACCGAATAGGATAGGATAGGATAGAGAATAGTATACGATAGATGATATTATAGGATAGAGGATAGGATATAATAGAGGATAGGTGCGGATAGAGGATAGTATAGGTGATTGGATAGAATAGAGGATCGGACAGGATAGAGGATAGGATAGAGTAGAGGATAGGATAGGATAGAGGATAGGATAGGGTAGTGTATAGGATACAGAATAGGATAGGATAGAGGATAGGATCGGATAGAGGATAGGATAGGATAGAGGATAGGATCGTATAGAGGATAGGATAGGATTGAGGATAGGATAGGATAGTGGATAGGATAGGATAGAGCAGAACATAGAGGATAGGATAGAGAATAGGATAGGATAGGTGATACTATAGGATGGAGGATAGGATAGGATAGAGGATAGGATAGAGAATAGGATAGGATAGATGATACTATGGGTTGGAGGATAGGATAGTGTAGAGGATAGGATAGAGAATAGGATAGGATAGAGGATAGGATAGGATAGAGGATTGGATCGGATAGAGGATAGGATAGGGGATTGGATAGGATAGAGGATAGGATAGGGTAGAGGATAGGATAGGATAGAGGATAGGATAGGGTAGAGTATAGGATACAGAATAGGATAGGATAGGATAGAGAATAGTATACGATAGAGGATAGGATAGAGGATAGGAAAGAAGATAGGATAGGATAGAGGATAGGAGTGGATTGAGGATAGGATAGGATAGTGGATAGGATCGGATAGAGGATAGGATACGATAGAGGATAGTATAGGATAGAGGATAGGATAGGATAGAGAATAGTATAGGATAGATGATATTATAGGGTAGAGGATAGGATAGGATAGAGGATAGGATAGGATAGAGGATAGGATAGGGTAGAGTATAGGATACAGAATAGGATAAGATAGAGGATAGGATAGGATAGAGGATAGGATCGGATAGAGGATAGGATAGGATAGAGAATAGGATACGATAGATGATAGTACGGGATGGAGGATTGGATAGGGTAGAGGATAGGATAGAGAATAGGATAGGATAGAGGATAGGATAGGATAGAGGATAGGATCGGATAGAGGATAGGATAGGGGATTGGATAGGATAGTGGATACGATAGGATAGAGGATAGGATAGGGTAGAGGATAGGATAGAGAATAGGATAGGATAGAGGATAAGATAGGACAGAGGATATGATAGGATAGAGGATAGGATAGGGTAGAGTATAGGATACAGCATAGGATAGGATAGAGGATAGGATATGATAGAGCATAGGATCGGATAGAGGATAGGCTAGGGGATTGGGTAGTATAGAGGAGAGGATAGGATAGAGGATAGGATAGGATAGAGTAGAGGATAGGATAGAGAATAGGATAGGACAGAGGATTGGATAGGATAGAGGATATTATAGGATAAAGGATAGGATAGGATACAGGATAGGATAGGATAGAGGATAGGAGAGGATTGAGGATAGGATAGGATAGTGGATGGCATAGGATAGAACAGACGATAGAGGATAGGATAGAGAATAGGATAGATTCGATGATAGTATAGGATAGAGGATAGGATAGAGGATACGATATTATAGAGGATAGGATAGGATAGAGGATTGGATAGGATAGAAGAAAGGGGACGATAGAGGATAAGATAGGGTAGAGGATAGGATAGGGTAGAGTACAGGATACAGAATAGGATAGGATAGGATAGAGAATAGTATACGATAGATGATATTATAGGATAGAGGATAGGATAGGGTAGAGGATAGGATAGAGAATGAGGATAGGATAGAGGATAGGATAGGATAGAGGATAGGATCGGATAGAGGATAGGATACGATAGAGGATAGGATAGAGGATAGGATAGAGGATATTATAGGATAGAGGATAGGATAGGATACAGGATAGGATAGGATAGAGGATAGGAGACGATAGAGGATAGTATAGGATAGAGGATAAGATAGGATAGAGAATAGTATAGGATAGATGATATTATAGGATAGAGGATAGGATAGGATAAAGGGTAGGATCGGATAGAGGATAGGATAGGGGATTGGATAGGATAGAGGATAGGATAGGGTAGAGAATAGGATAGGATATAGGATAGGATAGGATAGAGGATAGGATAGGGTAGAGGATAGGATAGGATGGAGAATAGTATAGGATAGATGATATTATAGGATAGAGGATAGGATAGGATAGAGGATAGGATAGGGTAGAAAATAGGATACAGAATAGGATAGGATAGGATAGAGAATAGTATACGATAGATGATATTATAGGATAGAGGATAGGATAGGCTAGAGGATAGGATAGAGAATGAGGATAGGATAGAGGATAGGATAGGATAGAGGATAGGATCGGATAGAGGATAGGATACGATAGAGGATAGGATAGAGGATAAGGATAGAGGATATTATAGGATAGAGGATAGGATAGGATTGAGGATAGGATAGGATAGTTTATAGGATAGGATAGAGCAGACGATAGAGGATAGGATCGAGAATAATATACGATAGATGATAGTATAGGATGGAGGATAGGATAGGGTAGAGGATAGGATAGAGAATAGGATAGGATAGAGGATAGGACAGGATAGAGAATAGTATAGGATAGATGATATTATAGGATAGAGGATAGGATAGGATAATGGGTAGGATCGGATAGACGATAGGATAGGGGATTGGATAGTATAGAGGATAGGATAGGATAGAGGATAGGATAGGATAGAGGATCGGATAGGATAGAGGATAGGATAGAATAGAGGATAGTATAGGATGGAGGATAGGATAGAGTAGAGGATAGGATAGAGAATAGGATAGGACAGAGGATAGGACAGGATAGAGGATAGGATCGGATAGAGGATAGGATAGGGGATTGGATAGGATAGAGGATAGGATAGGGTAGAGGATAGGATAGGATAGAGGATAGTATAGGATATAGGATAGGATAGGGTAGAGTATAGGATACAGAATAGGATAGGATAGAGGATAGGATAGGATAGAGGATAGGATCGGATAGAGGATAGGGTAGGATAGATGATAGGATCGTATAGAGGATAGGATAGGTGATTGGATAGGATAGATGATAAGATAGGATTGAGGATAGGATAGGATAGTGGATAGGATAGGATAGAGCAGACGATAGAGGATAGGATAGAGAATAGGATAGGATAATTGATAGTATAGGATGGAGGATAGGATAGGGTAGAGGATAGGATAGAGAATAGGATAGGATAGAGGATAGGACAGGATAGAGGATAGGACCGGATAGAGGATAGGATAGGGGATTGGATAGGATAGAGGATAGGATAGGGTAGAGGATAGGATAGGATAGAGGATAGTATAGGATATAGGATAGGATAGGGTAGAGTATAGGATACAGCATAGGATAGGATAGAGGATAGGACAGGATAGAGAATAGGATCGGATAGAGGATAGGATAGGGGATTGGATAGGATAGAGGATACGATAGGATAGAGGATAGGATAGGATAGAGGATGGGATAGGGTAGAGTATAAGATACAGAATAGGATAGGATAGAGGATAGGATAGGATACAGGATAGGATCGGATAGAGGATAGGATACGATAGAGGATAGTATAGGATAGGGGATAGGATATGATAGAGAATAGTATAGGATAGAGGATAGGATAGGATGGAGGATAGGATAGGATAGTTTATAGGATAGGATACAGCAGACGATAGAGGATAGGATCGAGAATAATATACGATAGATGATAGTATAGGATGGAGGATAGGATAGGGTAGAGGATAGGATAGAGAATTGGATAGGATAGAGGATAGGGCAGGATAGAGAATAGGATAGGATAGAGGATAGGATAGGATAGAGGATAGGATCGGATAGAGGATAGGATACGATAGAGGATAGCATAGGATAGGGGATAGGATAT